>NW_019387036.1:0-25374 GCF_000671375.1 Centruroides sculpturatus | reverse complement strand
ACAGTACCTAATATATAATTATATATTAATTAGCAATAAATTAATATATAATTATATGTACAATACTTAATTTATATATAATTTATATATAATACTGTACAGACGATAGTAATCTCTCCGTAGCGTGGCGCTTGACGGCGCGGAAAGTAGTTCGGCTGCCCGATGACGTTTTACGTAATTATAAGAGTTTTTTTACCGTTTCTTACGGATACCGTCGCAATTTTTTCGCTGTCTTATAGGAATCGTAATTATAGGAACCCGTTTTATAGGGGTCTACTGTATATAACTTATATGTCTATGTACTGCATAGATGACATTTAGCTAGCCTTTTATGCGTACACATAAATATATATCTACATATAGGCTACAAACATATAAAAGGAATGCAACGAACTGTTTCCAGATTTGGGTAAATACTTAAATGTTTATTATTAAACTTCGATAGACTTAAAGTAATGTGTAAGTGAAACCGAAAGATATATTTTAGATTACATGTTACTTTATATATTGGTTTAATAGCGTGTGAGTTTTTCCGAATTTCACGTAGTTTTTACTTTCTATTTTATATTTTTTTAGATGTCATTTTGTATACTTATATTTGTTTGTTATTTTGCATTATTAAGCATAAAATACGGTATAAATTTTATCAAATATGTTTTAAAAGTTTGAATACATTCATTAAAAATCTTAAATTAAAAGAAACTTAGTGTTAAAATTTGAAACTGAAGATAAATAGAAATTATAAAGTTCTGTAACGAAACCTGCTATTATCTAAAAGAAAAATTCTGTGACAAATGGTAATTCTTTCATTTAAACATCAATAACGTCTTTCAAACGGAATTGAAATTCGAGTTAAATCCATCTGCACGGAATCGCAATTATTTCAGAAATTTTAAAAGGAAATTCTTTTCTGAAATGTTGAAGCCTCGATGCATGAACTGAGCGTTCAAAGTTCGTTATCTCCAGAAACAGAGGATTAAATAATTAACCTGTTCAAGAATTGTTGTAATCGGCATAAGTGTGTGCTCTACACACACTTTTCATAACAAACACTTATTCTAATCTAGTCTAAAGAAGACCACATCTTGCTTCTACTCTGTGCTAGTGTGCTTTCTTTAATAAAATCAATTTTTTCATCTGTCAGATGAAAAGTTTCAAATACTGTCCTGCAGCGATTTAACAGCTGATTCCAGGGTAAAACAGCTTTTTTGGCATCAAATAGAGTTGTAAGCAATGTTGCCGTTCCTAGTACATTTGTACTTTTCTGGTACATTTTGCCCTTTCCAGTAAATTGAAAGTACATTTAGATTTTTAGTACATTTTCTGTATATTATAATATTTCAAGTACCATTTACGGTACAAAATAGTATTTCACGCCTTAACGAAAAAATGAGAAAAAATGAGTTCAATAAAGTCTCACTAGTATCACTGCTTGCTAATTTAAATTATCCAATCACAACATAGACAGTTGCACAGTGTTGACTCAGTGGTCTTCTTTCACACGTTCAGTTGTCTGCACATTCTGATCAGGACCTTGACAAAATTTTTCATGTCACGTGGTCCAAACAATTCAACTCCGTCAAACGAAAATAATGGACAGGTAAGGAAATCAATGATTTTAAACTTTTGTCGTCAATAATATCAAAATATCCGTTAAGTCAGAATCAAATTATTACAGAAAATAGTTTTGAAATTGTACGAGTATAAATAATATAAATACTTTTATATTATTTTCTACCACTATAATTTAATTCTTAAATTATGAACTTCAATTTTAGTAATCGTAGTAAAAGAAATAACGGTTAATGTTACGTGTGGTTCCAAAATGGCCGCGCTTCCGACTGTTCCAAGGTCTATATAAGAAGGCCAGGACGCGTGATCTACTTTTTAAGCCGCCATTTTGGGTTTTTTATGAGTCGCATGTTTTAAGCAAACAAGAATATAATAATATAATATAACAAATTTATAATTATTTTTTTAAAGCACGATTGGTTATAAAATTAAGATGAAATTCAATAGTATTATTAATAAATGTTGTCAATGTAATGCTCATTTTATAATAACTAATAGATGTGTAGATATTTATAAATAGCTTTCAAAAAATTCCAAAAATAAAATTTAAAATTAAATTATTTGACAATAAACTATATATATTACGTGCCTATATATATATATATAGGCACGTAAACAAAGTATTCATAGAACTAGTACATTTTGAAGGAAAATAGTACATTTTTTGAAGGCGCTTTAGTACGTTTTAAAAATTTATTGCGGCAACACTGGTTGTAAGAGGGTTCTTATGGAAACATGAATTGACATGGTTTGTAAAAGAATTAAAGTAACCTGGCATCATCACTGATAAAATTGCAGCAGTTGGATTATGAACAGAAATTTTTTCACAAACTGTTCAAATTCTCTCTTACTAAGTTTGTTTATCAAGTACTGTATTTTAAGTTTTATCACTTGACAAATAAGGTTTTTGTATATATTTTTCTTCAAGGCATTGCCATTTGCTTGCAGTTGCAGTTGACGTAAAGTTTATTTTTTGTAGTGGTTTGTAACCACAATCTTTTACATGTGGCACTATCCAATTATTTGGTCGGTCAGTACATGTCTGGGAGATCTTTATTTTAATTCCTTCTGCATTGGAAAAAAGAATAACACCAACACGAGAGCAGGAAGGAGATTGCCTAGCCTTGTAATTGCAATGCCCAGTTATCACCTCTTCATTTTTCTTAGCTAAAACCTACACTACTGAAGCTGGCTGCCATAGATTTTGTGAGTAATTAATTAACCTGTGTACAAAAACAATGTAAGAAACTGTGCTATTTATTTCTAATAATATATTTAAACAATAATAGTTTATTAAATCACACTTCTTGCCCAAAACATAAATTAAGATTAAACTAATTAGCCAATAAACCTCCAATTTATTATTGCCACATTTATCAAATCAGGAAGTGATTGAAGCAAAATAGACTAAATTTTTACAAAAAAAAGTAGCCTTTAATTAGACACAATCAAATTTTTAGTAGAATGCATTTCAAGCATCTCTGTATGGATGTATTAGGCTGATGTGGGTCTTTGTGCCTGAAATATGCTGACAAGAAGCTTGAAATGCATTCAACTAAAAATTTGATTTTGGTTAATTAAAGGTTATTTTTTTGTAAAAATTTATTCTATTGTGCTCCAGTCAGTCCTTGATATGATAAATATGATAATAATAAATAAAAGGGTTTATTAGGCTAATTAATTTAATCTTAATAATAGGTTGTTAGACTCGCACAACATATAACCATGGGGACAAAAAAAAAATTGATGGTAATTATAAGTATAACTTAATCAACTTAAAATGTGACTAAATATAAAATTAAATTCGTCTTTATATAACCGGGGTGGCCAAGCTCCTTGATAGTCCGAGCCATTTTTCAAAATTTGAAATTTTTCGCGAGCCGCAATTAAATACGCATTAAAAAGGTATGCAAAAAATTCCATATTACAAATTATATCCGTTGCAAGATTGATACAAATTGTTTCCTTCAGAGCACAATGTCAACTGTCCATTGCCATGACAGTTTACAAATTCAAAATTGGTCTGGAGTCGGTCGATAACGGACGATTACGCTACTGTTTATGTTCGTTCGCGCAGTTTTCGATGAGTCATATCATTCTTAACTTGGACGGAAATGAAATTTGTTACAACGTTGCACTTAGTCTTTTATATTTGTTGTTAGTAATTTAAAAGACATTTTGAAACACATACGGAACGATAATAATTTTTTAAAATATAAGAACACAAAAATGAAAAGGGAACTAGGGTACATTTATCGAGAGCCACAAATAATCCTTCAAAGAGCCGCATGTGGCTCGCGAGCCGCAGGTTGGCCACCCCTGTTATATAACGCAGTTTATGTTATGAGAAATGGAAAGTCAGAAATGAAGATACGTACTGTACCTTTCCTACAAGCAAAATTATTACGAACGGATCTTGATAAAATTAATCGATGAATAAATCCTCTTGTAAAATAATTATGAGCATCGAGTGATTTGTATGCCTTCATCTAATCTAGTGTGACAGCGTTTGTTGTTATAACTAAATAACTTACTATGCCTTCATGTTCTATAGTGGGTCACGTGGTTAAATCGTTAGATGAAGAATCCATTCGTTTCATTTCGTATATATCCCATCCAATAAAAAAAATTTTTTCTTTACATTCTATCAAATCATTATCTTTTAAATCGGCTGCATAGCCAGGTAAGATGTCTTTCTTCCACATTGACATAATAAGCGAACGAGCGAACAAACGTCAAATAAGCAACCCATATGGTGGACGATTGTTTTGGTGGGCGGGGCGATGACGTTGTATCACATGACTGCACCCCCACTATTGGTAGTTATATTTTAGTCTCTGTTCAACGCATTGTTTCAGAAATATGATTTTAGTTTTGTCGGTGTTTTCCTATTAACTTTCCCAAAGATAAAACAGAAAACATAAGTTATTATATGTAAAGATTCACACAACAATATTTTCAAACTTAAACAATTGAAACATTTCAGACGTTTTATTTAGAATTGATTTTGAGTGTAAATTCTTTTAACGTATTGAAATTTGTATGAAGATAAATTTTGGTTTTATGATAATAAACAAAAATTTATTTTGGTTGGTACATCGAACCGAAATACAGTACATTCAGATGTCACTAATTTGAGGCTTTTTTGTATTAATATTCTTCCTCACCTGTCACAGCTTGTGACGAAATTCTTGGACTGCATTTTGAGAAAACTATAGAGGTATAAATTCCCACCGTCGTTTGTTCGTCTGGCTGTTCGCCCGCTTTTCTAATTTGAATCTCGAGAACAACATTACAGAGATGAACGGGTGAACAGCGTAAGGATAGGAAACCTCAATTAACAACATAAAATGTTGTGTCTGAACCGGAAGTTACGTTATTCCTTTTCCCAAATATCATCCTAAAAAAGGTCAGATAAATGATCAGCATCAGTCGTTAAAATAGTGACAAAACGTCACTCTGTCCTAAAAACAGCATCACTCTGTCCTAAATGAAAACTTTATTTTTTCGCTGATTGTTGAAAGTAAGTGAAATTTGGCCCTCACTCTTACTATCGGTTGTTGTAGTGCAACAATGGGAAAAATGAAAAACTTAAGGAATCTATTTTCGTAAAAATAAAGTTATTTTAATTGAAGCCAAGCAATCAGTTTCATAACTTATTCAATCACAAAATAAAATTCTGTGTGCTGTTAAATTACTCTTACTGATAAGGCGAGAATTTTTAATTAATTTATCACCGTCAGAATTATAACATAAGTCCGCTTTCTATCAACTCACCCCTCGACCTATAGCCATCAAAACTTAACATTATTAATGCCAATTATTGTTGAGTGTAATTAAAGTAAATTTTTTCAGACACCTGTCGAGCTAATTCTGCTTACCGTAATATAATGAAACTATATTTCTTATATAAACCATAAAAAAGAGATTTTTGCCATAAAAAAGTTGTCGCAGGGTAGCGTTTTTCTCGAAAAACATACGCAATACAAACAAACCTACTAAAAAGACTGCATTCAAAGTTGTTTTCCTTAAATTTTACTTTTGAAAGCCTAAAAAATATTTTTCCCAAAGTATGCATTACTATAAACTCTTTTAACAGCAAGTCGTTTCTACCTTACTTGAACGGCAATGTTTACAGACTACCGTTTTCATGAGAAATGGATTAAATGTTCACTTTAGATTTCAAGCCAAACAAGTGCTTGATGATAATTGTAATATTCAGAACTCTTCAGAATACTAGCGGCTTCGTTTATGCAGCCTGAATCACTTGATTTTTGGTTGTAGGGATTTCTAAAATATTGTATTAGTAAAGAAAGTAATAGGATACTTTGTGTAAATGCTAATACAGTAGAGCGTCGTTTATCCGAATCAATTTGAAACTGGGGTTGTTCGGATAACCGATTATGTACGAAAAATGTATTAAACTATCCCGTGTTGAAATTTTTTCCCGTTGCGTGTCGCTTCGCGTTGAATTTACGTGGAAGTTAAGCCTAACGTGAACTTTTTAAACTAATAATAGTGGCTGTCGTATCGTTAAAATTTATTTCTATATTTTTTACAAACAAAATAAATATATTGAAAAATATAAAAACAAAAAAATCATACTTTAGAAGTGAATCTAGTATCAAAAACGTTTGATTCAGCAGACACACAGTCCTCACAAAAACACCACACAAAAGTGCCAGTGCTGTCAGCTAAAACACACATCAACAAAAAAAAAATATTGGAGTAGCCCAAGATATAGCCAAAGATTGCAGCGCCACAGCACTAGCCAAAATTTAAATTTGCCTACTGGAATTCTTTCGGATAACCGACGTTTCGGATAACCGACGCTCTACTGTAGTTGTATTAATAGCTTTTAATTATTTAGTAGTGTGGTATTGAAACGTCGAGATTTTATAAAGCCCAAATAGTCAAATTTTACACGAATCCAAGACTTTGTAGTGTCAAATATATATCACAGCCGAAAGAAAACAATCGTAGCAAAATAAAACAAAAGAATTCTCTTGTACTAAAGCTATAAACTAAAAGTAGCGTACTGTTTCAATATACGAATGACCTAACAAAAAGAACTGGAAAGTGAGTGAAAGAAAAATAATTTGAGATTAAAAGAACATAACTGATGGCACCATTTGCCACAGTTTTAAAAGAATTGTCTGAGAACTAACAAACTGCGTTGCTGGATTTTCTCATATAAATTATATAAATTAAATTAATCTGTTTTCAGGCTCCAGTAATGTATATTTTAATTTTAAATACTGAATTAATTTGATTTACAGAAATACAAGAATATGCGCTAACTTAATACACAATACAATGTAACTAGGCCTAGTTGTATTAATAATAATAGATGTAAAATAATAAAATAAGTGAATAAATCCACTCGTTTGANGGGCCTCGAAGGGGTCTTCGAGGTCTTTAAAATGCTACTGAAAAAAAACTGATTTTCGCTTTCTCTGTGGCTCTTCTTTACAATACATGAGTGTTGCTGATTTAAAAGAAATCAGCTGCAGATCTCGCTATTAAATATAGCAAAGATTTAAAAAAGTACGAATTCACACGTAAAATTGAAAGTTTTAAGTTTGAAGTAACGACTCATACAAAATATAGAAACTGCATCTCCGTTTATGTGTATGAGTCACTTGGATTTTACAAATACATGTGCAGGGCTGTGAACGGCTCACGTATTTGTAAAATCTAAGTGACTCGTACAACATGAAATTCATATGAAACGGAATAATCAACAGTGTTATAGGAGGGTCGACTGTAGTCTATTTCGCTTCAATTTAATTTTAAATATATTATACAGAATATATTCTATCAAATATATTTCATAAGTTTAAATATATTCATTCAAAACAATAAAATAAACGAAACTTATTAGTGTTAAAATGTGTAACTGAAAACAAATAGAAATTATAAAGTTTAGTGAAAAAAACTTGTATTATCTAAAAGAAAAATTCTGTGACAAATGGCAATTCATTCATTTAAACACCAATAATGTCTGTCAAACGGAATTGAAATACGAGTTAAATCCATTTGCACGGAATGACAATTATTTCAAATATTTTAAAAGGAAATTTTTTCTGGTATGTTGAAGACTCGATAAAACGACAAATATTTTATTTTGTTGTTTATATTCCTTTTATTCTAAAATATGTTTGATTAGACATTTTTAACTTTGATCTTTTTATTCCTAATTAAAACGTATAATAATTATTTAAAATAGCGTTAAAACTACAAAGAATATCGTTTGCTCGAATTTGAATGTTCATAATGAAAATAAGAATTAATCGAAGTTTTAAAAAAGTGCACTTTAAGATTATTTAACATCTTGAAAAAAAATTTTTGCACTTTGCAATTGTGAGAAAATTTCCTTACATTATTTTTCTATTTCGATCTTTATTCATTTTATAACGATAAGAACAGATAAGAAATGAAAGTAGATCTCCAAATAAACATATTTTATTCAACTAATTGTATAACAGTGCGTATGAATGTCATTAGTATGCTTTTAAAATTTTGATAAAATTCTGTCTGATATTTTTTATAGAATTATTCCTATAACTGCGTAAATTAAATATTTCAGGAAAGCATTAATTTTACAAAATTATATTATAATATTTGTAAAGAAAATGACCAAGTCAAGTAGAATACAATAAAAATCTGCCTGACATTCGGAAGGAGCAAGTCTCTTATGCCAATGTGAAAACAAACATGTAAACCTGACTTCTCTTTACACTTAGAGAATTCTTAGTAAAAAATATCTAACAGTAAAATGTGTGAACCTTCTTTTAAAACAATTTACATTGTTTTTTTTAGAAATTCTTTAGGATAGATTCAATTTAATGCATTATAGCAGTGGTTTCCTATTTTGAAACTGGCAGCTCTTTCCCTCCGTTGATCATACCAACATGGCCTTGATAAAAGTATAAATCGGGTAAACTCTGATTCTTGTATTTATTTTTGGCTGCGTTACTACTTTAAGTAGAGAAATGAAGTTTATTAACATTAAGTACATAAAAGAGGTACAATGTAGCAAAAAATTACTGCTTATTTATGTCTAAAATGGAATGTCCATCGATCTTCATTTTCAAAGTTATTAATAAACAAAAAAATAAATCATATCGCGTATACGAATAATGCATAATATCTATTATGAAAATTCATTTTATTTAAATTCAAAAAGCATTTTTCTTTAGTATTACAAACAAATAAGAATATATATGTATTGCATTTCACTGTCTTATTGAGCTGGATGAGCCTGTTTATCTTTAATTAGTTCATGGTGTTGTGAAGACCACCACTCCTCCCCTCCAAAAATTTCTATATATATATATTTGTAAACTTATTTGTAATAATTTTTGTTTATTTACTTTATATCTTTTTTTATTTATGTATTCGCGTGAACCTTAATTGTATCTTGAATAACAACCGAACTTCTAAGAGGAAATTCGCCTATTTTACCAATCTAGGGACCCCTTTTTTCCCAAATTTTAATACCAACTTAAATTAGTTAGGTTTATTATCCAACTATCAGAAATCTCACAACATGCCGAAGAAAATAGAAAGAAGCAACCAAAATTCAAAAATTATAAAAGATATATATGGAAATGGGGAACATTGCATCCCCCTTGTTTTCTGCAATGTTTACATGAAGTACTCAGTCATCACCAAATCAGAAAACACCAACTCAGAGATGTTTCGACGAAAGCTCGACATCATCACCAAATAAGAAAACACTGCCTCAGCTACAATGATGACACTGCCAATGAATCATCACCTGATGATGTACTTTCTCATGCTGGAAGGGTCTAAAAGGAGTGCGCCAGTTAGAGAAAGGTGGTTAGTAAAAGGCAGTTAGAGATGGAAACACGGTCAAGTCAGAGAAAGCAGTTAGAAAGAGNGGAATTGAACGAAAATGAAAATTTGCTTGATAATTCAACTACGCTTGTTGGAGAACAATAAAAACACTACACTCAACAAGCCACCAATAAAACTCAACTGCCTAACCTATAACCAAAGTCTCTTTTTAATTTGTTTTTTAAAAAAAGCGCTTGACAAACTTGCCCCGCATGCCGAAGTTGCCCCGATCTCCCCTACGTACTGTACAATTATCTTTATTATACAGTAGTGATAATCTTATGTTATTTTGACATTCATATTATATAAAATAGTTTCGATATTATTATTTTTATACAGATTTGTTGCATACAATTGTTCTACATGCTAAAATTATCAACCTGTATTTTCGCTATTTGAAGATAGAGAAGAATCGTAAGAACTCACTTGATGCGTTGTTTACTTATTAATATTGTTAAATAATAATTAAATAAACGATTGTATAAATTTCTTATAACTATAAGAACAGCAAAATTATTTTAAGTAGTACTAAAATATACTGCATTATAATTTATCTTGGAAGAATACATGCATTATTATATGACTATTTTTTGTTTAAAAAACAAGCTATAAGATAAGTTTTCGAGTATAAATTTTTTTTACTTGAGATATGACACAAGACTTTATCTTTTCACCTCCTCGACCTTTAAGCACAAAAACTAAACAGCATCATTTCGCTTATAAACAATCTTCCTTGTAAAATTTCAAAAATTTTCGAGAAATATATGGCAGAAACTCAATCACGGGTGATTTTAACGAGCGACTCTAATTTAACTAACGCCTTTCTCACTTAAATNATTTGTAAACTTATTTGTAATAATTTTTGTTTATTTACTTTATATCTTTTTTTATTTATGTATTCGCGTGAACCTTAATTGTATCTTGAATAACAACCGAACTTCTAAGAGGAAATTCGCCTATTTTACCAATCTAGGGACCCCTTTTTTCCCAAATTTTAATACCAACTTAAATTAGTTAGGTTTATTATCCAACTATCAGAAATCTCACAACATGCCGAAGAAAATAGAAAGAAGCAACCAAAATTCAAAAATTATAAAAGATATATATGGAAATGGGGAACATTGCATCCCCCTTGTTTTCTGCAATGTTTACATGAAGTACTCAGTCATCACCAAATCAGAAAACACCAACTCAGAGATGTTTCGACGAAAGCTCGACATCATCACCAAATAAGAAAACACTGCCTCAGCTACAATGATGACACTGCCAATGAATCATCACCTGATGATGTACTTTCTCATGCTGGAAGGGTCTAAAAGGAGTGCGCCAGTTAGAGAAAGGTGGTTAGTAAAAGGCAGTTAGAGATGGAAACACGGTCAAGTCAGAGAAAGCAGTTAGAAAGAGATATTGAGATGGTCAGCAGTTGGGGACACAGCTCCAGCCAGAGAAAGGCAGTTGAGTTGCAGGCGCTGTCACAGACAGCGTTGTTGCAGAACGAGTTTGAGTCGCAGTCACAATCGGACAGACAGAGATCTAGAGAGTGAAACCAGACAAGCACCAGAGCAAGAGTGGTTTAAGAGAGGACGACTCAAAAACGAGCAAGCTCGAGATGAAGTGCAGCGAACACCAGAAACCTCTGAGGTCTTGGCCATCAGGTCCACATCACAAGAGATAACATCTTATTTACCTGGTATGTTGTGAGTCGCGTGAATTCGAATACCCCTGTTAGGCACCCCATCGTTGTATAGATAAAAATAGGCAAATTTCCAAAATTGGGTTTTATAATTCTGTTCTAAACTTTCGTTTATGTTAATAAATGTTCTTAAATAGGTTATATCTGACTGCATTATTCCTCCTGAGAGGCTTATTACTAGACTTCAGAGTAACCCTTACCCTGGCGCCTTAATCATCCATTTCATCTCAAACGGCGGTGTGTCCGATAAAACACACATGGTGGCAGGATTCTACCCAAAAATGTGCGTAATAAATCTTTACAGCCTTTGAACCCCACAGTGTCTTGATGTAATTTTAGATATTGCAACATGTACTGTTTTCCGATGTTGGGTTTTACTGTATACTTCGAAGTTTTTACAGCTACTGCAAGAGAGCACCTTCACAAAGATAAAAGGTAGCGAACCGAATGTAAGCACGGAGAGCTTTCTTGCTGATAACTGAATATTCATCTTTAATACTACGCCGAAATTAGCACTATCCGAGACAGGAATGTTGCTTTCAACGTTGAATCAAAAAGAATGTCAACGTCCTGCACTGCCTTTTCCTTGTTTAAGATCTGGGGAGTGTACTCCTTATAATGGTCGCTAACCCATTCCTATAATTTGTTTGATTTCATCTTTAGAGAAGTATTTTTAATATAGCTGTAATGTTGAAAAGGACTTCATGATAAAATTTTCAGCTATTTTTTTATTTTCTTGTTTATGTAGAAATTGATTCAAGAAAGTAAACATGATATAATCTCCTTCTACAATATTGTTTTTTACAGGGTCAGTCTTTTAAAGCGTTCAACTTTGCGTGTATACTAAGAAGTATTTGTTTCATTAACTTTCAGTGTCTTGTTATGGATATTTAGATTTTAAAATATATCAGTTAAAAAGACCAGCTTAACTAAAATAGCTTAATAATAATGTTATAAGCAAGAAAATTATTTTCATTCTTTTTGTAGGAATAAGATTTTTATAGTAACATGTAGGAAAGGACTTTTGCCCATTCGTTTCCGTTAATTTTCTTGCAAAAAATCTCTTGGCTTCTCAACTACATTTGGACGAGGAGTTTCGATGTACCGTTTAAATTTACTAGGTAGCAATGATTCCATGCATAATACTTTTAAACAAATTAAACATTGAGGGCGCCTTTCATTTTTGATTTTAATTCAAATACACCCGTATTTTAAATACTGTACTTATCATCTTATTTCCTATACTTATGCTTACGTGTCGCCATCGCAGCTTTCTTCTTCTCGGAAGAAGTTTTTACCTCATTTTCATATCATTTTATCGTTTCTAGCCACTGAGTGGGTGCAAGAGTATATCCTCGACGCGGCGCCTTTGTCAAAGTTTGTGTTATATAGCGACGCCCGTGGGAACCACCAAAGAAAACAAACCATTGCATTAGAGAAAACAACTATCTAATTGCTACTATTATTTAATTGTACAACTACATATATGTATGTAGTTGTACAATTCTACGTACACACAATGTATAAAAATGCAGAAATAAATAATAGATATTCAGTTGACTAGAATATTTCAAGAAAAAATAATATTTTTGTTATTAAATCACTCGTAATTTCATTCATTTGTTTTTGACAGGAATACACGTAATTCATGTATTTCGTATTTCTTGCATAAATACAAACAGAACGTTGAACGATTTTACGAGGTTATTTTACAAGATTTACAGTACTCTGCGCGTGCAAATAGAAATAGTGATAGTGATTAAATATTCGGCCGAATACCGAATACCAAAAAACACAGTAAATTAATCATTTTGGTATTTAGATTTAATGTTATAGGGTTAGCGTTGTTTGTTTATATTTATTTATAACTGATGCACAAAATAAAAAAATAATATTAGTCACAGATATTCACAATTTATAATTACAAAGATTAGCACACGTACACACTTATTCGTTCGAGAATCGTCGCACATCCGAGGGTCTGATCCTACCTATCCTTCTTTTTAAGCGCTCGTCTTTGCTCTTTCCTTTCTGTTTTTTTCTATCGCATTAGTCCACGTATGCCTATGCATACATCATAATTCGCGCTCACGATACTTTTGATTTGTCACTTTTTCGTCGTAGTTTTCCCATTTTACAATTACGTGACTCATAGCCTGGTGATAACGGAGAAAAGAGACAGATAAGACGTCGGTATAAATCACAATTATAATTTCACAGATTCGAGAGCGCTCGGTAGCCGAACGGCCCGAGGCTTTCGTCCGTGCACGCTAAGTGACTTTCATTACGAGTATTTAACTTTCCGAAGTCTATGACAATTGTTTGGCATTGACGGCCGCGAATTTCGCGCCAATAAGCTGCCTCGACTCGTTTAATTATGTTATCAACTCAATTTCATATTTATTTTCACTTCGTGATCCTTCTCTGTTCTTTTTCCGTTATTTACACGTGTAGGTCACTTCATTGTTATCCACATTTGATATTATTATTTATCACATACTGCCATGATGCTCTTGTCTGTCCGCTACAACTGAAAAGAATTAACGCGATTGGCGAAGCGTAGTGACAGTGGGCCAATATAGAGCAGGGTCTTTGTCATAATGCAGTTTGCGCGCCAATTTTCATACGTGCGTTAATTAAGCGGAATTCGGCTTAACTAACCGAATTCGGCCACGGTCCTGGCCAAATATTAGGTATTCGGCCTGAGGCCGAATATACTATTCGTTGCAACACTAAAAATAATACAATTAAATTTTGATAAAAGATTTAATTAAACCTTTTACTATTATACGAATACAAGTAAACGTTCCTTCATGCATAAACTAAAAATGAATACGCGAATACTAAAGTAAAAATTTAATCAATATATTTTAAATAACCTGTGTTAGTTTCCCACTCATTACTAGTTCGAATATGCTTTTCTCATATATATATAAACAAAACTATAAATCATTTTCTTCAGAAACAGCAGATTAAAAAATTAACCTTTGGGAGGATTGTTGTTATCGACATACCGGAAAAATTCCTGTTTTCGATACAGAAATAGTCGAAATTCCGTCTAAATGGACTTTTCTCGTATGTCATTTCAATTTTGACAGATATTACCTTTACTTTTAATGGATTAATGAATTATGAGTATTCAACATACTTACTAATGAAAACGAACGTTTTAAATTTAAAACGAAACTATAAACAGTAAATCTTTATTTCATTTTTTTAGCTTAATTACCGTCTGATTAATTGAGAATTTAGTTAACTTTAGTTATATGTTACTGTCTGGTCGACAAATAATTTCAGAAATATGAGTTCATCGAAGCTGAAAAATTTCATCGGTGTTTCGATGTTAATTTTATTAAAGATAAAAAAGAAAACATAAGCGTTTAGATGTACAAAAGTTAACACTACAATATTTTCAAATTTATCAAATAATGAACAATTAAAACGTTTTGGACCTTTTATTTAGAATTAGTTTCGATTATAAAGTTTTTTAGTTTATAGATCTAATAAATTCTACGAATAAATTCTACTTGTATAATAATCAGTGGTGAAATAAGATGTCGCCAATTTTGGAATATTTTTATTATAACATTATTACTGAGAGAATTCCTGACGAAATTTTTCATCTGCAATTAGCAAAAACGGTAGACATAAATTCAGACTGTCATCTTTCCATCCGTACGTCCGTTCGTCTTCGCTTAATGCGGAAAAAAAGAGTTAAGTAGATGACCTCCGAAGAGACACAGATTAGGGACAGAATGCCCCAATTAAGTATATAAAACGTCCGACATAGACCAGCAGTCACGTTATTTCAATCAAAAATTTATCTCGAAAGGAGATTTAATAACTTTTTAAAGAAGTATATTGTTATCGCTCATCCAAAAATATAATAAGAATATAGACAAATTAATTAATAAATATCAACACGCTTAATTATAAGTTATGTTACATAAATTGGTTGAAAAATTAGTATTACTTTTAGATACAGGACTGTACAAAAATGCAGAATGCAACAGTAAATCGAATAATACGATAAACACGAAAAAGTAAATCGAGATATATTCTCAACTGGATGAAGGAAATAAAATCTGTTTAATATCAACGTTTGTTTATAAATACCATATCGTTTGTAGCTTCATAACGCTTTCCACATATACCTGAGCAAAGAACATATGGGTAAATCTAAAAAAAAACAAGGTTATAAAGATAGATGCGAGAACAGTATAATTGTTGTAATGTAACAAAAAGTTGTCTTTTTTGATGTGACTTTATACGATTTTTTATAACAGACTTGCGAATTTCCTCTACTTTTTATCAAAATGTAAATACTTTTTTACTTGATCCGTGTGATTATGTCTGATATAATTTCAACATACAATTTGCATGTTATAATAATTATATACAGAATGTCTACGACCAAAGTTTCATAACTGTTTGTTATACTGCAATTTATGTCAAAGTAATTTTTGCTTCTGTCAATTACATTTACGATTAATATAGAAGTAAAAAAATTAATTAAATTATTCCTCGCAATAAATAAACTTATATTTCATTATTTTATATTAGAAAATCATCTTACAGAATGAATATTTTTTAAATAATTATAAAATTAAAGTTGCAAGTTGAAAGATAATAATTAATCGACATTTGAAAATTGACAATTATCACGCAATCGCTATAGCTCTTTCCACGATAATCGATATTGCGGACACGATTATATTTATTTCTATTATTCACTACATTTTCAATCGAAACAAACAGCTTGTGAAGGAGGCGAAAATGAAAAGCACAGAGTTACTCGTGTTATTGGTTTCAGTTAAATTCTTGATAACAGAAGGGAGTAAGTAAGACGTTTATTATATTATTAAAATAAAAAAATAAAGTAACTTCCGAATTATTATTGTTCAGTTCTATCAATATCTATTTTTGATAGCAAGAGTTAGGCGATATCAATATGTATTTAGTCTTTGGTGTTTTGAGTACAATCTACCATAATTCAATTTTAACATATGGAGATGTCTTCAGGTTAATAACCAATCGTGTTAATAACAAATTTCTGATCTTATTGTATTGTTAAAAACAAACAAAAAAAAAAAAAATAGTGTAACAATCATCGATTCATTTTCTTTAAAATTACTTCATGTTTTACATACATTTTTGAGTTACAATGGTACTCGAACTTTATTTTCTTTAGAAGATCGTTTGACTGCAATCTGAGTATGGTACTAATTTTTTCATAAAAAATAAATAAAACGAATTCGTCGCATATCCCTGAAAATAGTCGTATAAAAGAATTTTAATTAGATTAAAGTTAAGAAAAAATTTACAAGCATACAAATTAGAAATCATAAATAGAACCAAAAAACAAACCTTCGAATTATAGAAAAGTAAAATACGTCAGTAGTAGTAGTTTGAGCAATACTGATAACAAAATTAAAATTAGAAATAATTTTTAAAAGTAAATTAAGATTGCAAATAAAAATTTGTTGGATGGAATTATTTCAAATCATAAAATTAATTTTACGACCACGAATCTGAATTAAATTAATTTTATTTTAGCAATTGTTAAATGTTTGAATATCCAATAAAATCAAAAGACGATAATTATATGAAATAATATAACACAAAAACATAATTATTTTGGAATTTTTTTTATTTTAACATGAATAGATTAAATAAGTTTTATTTTATTCAAGCTTTCTCAGTTTTTTTTTTTTATTGTATCTAAAACATGACATACTCCTGGAATAATTTTTAATATTTTATAAATTAAGTTTACAAATAATTTATACGAAACAGGTTTAACTGTTTATACTAAGCGTATGTTTTCCGTATTACAGTAATAAATTCTAAAGAGATGATTTTCTTTATACTAAATAATTTCTACATAAAATACTTTAGTTTATTTTTAATGAATTACAAAATTTTTCAATGGTCGTTATCATCGTTTACAGTAGCAAATTCCTAAATAGTTTTTACAAATGAAAGTTCAATACAAGAAAAATATGTTAAAAATTTATATAGATTATTCTTCTTATAAGCATTCAACTATATTAATGTAGGGGAGATCGGGGCAAGATCGGCATGTTAAGCTTTACTTAAATTTTGTGTAATAAATACTGCTGTAAACTGAAAAAAAAGCTTTGCATATTGTCTATTGGAATGTTTTCTTACTATGGAACTGGTTAAAATCAGTTTGGAAATAAAAATAATTAAAATAATTACAACTTTACAAGAAGAGAGAAATTGACGAAGATCGGCAACTTCTCTCTTTTTGTAAAGTTGTAATTATTTTAATTATTTTTATTAAAGTTGCCCCTGGTATAGGGGCAACAGTAATGGGGCAAGATAGGCACCTATATAAAATTATGTTATTAACAATGTATAAGTTGGAATTCACTATTAAAACAAAGAAATACAAATCCAACACCCATTTAATATTATTACAACGAAATGCGAGTTCAAAGACATATATACATGAATAACAAATGCAAACATGTTTTCATTTATCATCTGTTTGATTTTTATCCTTTGCTTCTAATGTGGCTTTATGTTGCCGATCTTACCCCGCTAGTCATGATTTCGAAACATTAAGTACAACCCTGAGAACAGAATGCCAAGCCATGATCTGGCCACGTGAATAAGTTGAAGTTACATCCTTCTAACAGGAAAAGTAACTTTCGTTATCATGGAATTATAACAAAACCTGCCAATTCAATATAAATGGAAAAAAAATATTATATGGAATTGAACGAAAATGAAAATTTGCTTGATAATTCAACTACGCTTGTTGGAGAACAATAAAAACACTACACTCAACAAGCCACCAATAAAACTCAACTGCCTAACCTATAACCAAAGTCTCTTTTTAATTTGTTTTTTAAAAAAAGCGCTTGACAAACTTGCCCCGCATGCCGAAGTTGCCCCGATCTCCCCTACGTACTGTACAATTATCTTTATTATACAGTAGTGATAATCTTATGTTATTTTGACATTCATATTATATAAAATAGTTTCGATATTATTATTTTTATACAGATTTGTTGCATACAATTGTTCTACATGCTAAAATTATCAACCTGTATTTTCGCTATTTGAAGATAGAGAAGAATCGTAAGAACTCACTTGATGCGTTGTTTACTTATTAATATTGTTAAATAATAATTAAATAAACGATTGTATAAATTTCTTATAACTATAAGAACAGCAAAATTATTTTAAGTAGTACTAAAATATACTGCATTATAATTTATCTTGGAAGAATACATGCATTATTATATGACTATTTTTTGTTTAAAAAACAAGCTATAAGATAAGTTTTCGAGTATAAATTTTTTTTACTTGAGATATGACACAAGACTTTATCTTTTCACCTCCTCGACCTTTAAGCACAAAAACTAAACAGCATCATTTCGCTTATAAACAATCTTCCTTGTAAAATTTCAAAAATTTTCGAGAAATATATGGCAGAAACTCAATCACGGGTGATTTTAACGAGCGACTCTAATTTAACTAACGCCTTTCTCACTTAAATGCCGACTGACTTTATTTTATTTTTATTTTATTTTTTATTTTTTAGTTTAGTTTAATTTTAGTTTTTCATTACACTTTTCTTTTTTATCTGTACTTTTCGTGAATTTTGTTTTTTTTCTAAACAATCAGTCACTTTTATTTGTGACATATTACTGCTCAAAGTACTCTCCCATGCTAACTACTTCGAGAATATCGTCTTGAGTTTCTCGGTGTTACCGATATAGTTACAACTTAAAATGATTTTTTACATTGATACAACTTTAGTTTATAACCTTCACGATACTTTTTATGTTTTCAGAACCATCCAAAGAAGATGTGATAACGTTTTCCGTACCGATTGTTCGTATAATTTTTATCTTTTAATAATAATTATTTATCGTTTTTAATGATTTCTTAAATTTTTAGTATTTTACGAGTGATTTTCCGATTTTTCTGAATGAGGAAATTCATAAATATATATCATTTCCTTTTTCCACGCTCTGTGAGTACAAGAAATCCAGGTAAGAAATAAAAAACAATTTCGTAATAATATAAAATGTTTGTAATAATCAATTACCATAATAGTTCTTAATTAATAATTTAGTAATACAATAAATTTAACAGCTATATTAAATCACAATTATAAATATAGAAATTATTGTTTTCAAATAGGGTAAAATTGCGTAATTCGTACCCCTTAAGGATAAACCATCATATTATTGAAGTTAATAACCACAAATTATTTTTTATTTTAAGTTACTTTTATTTGGGAAATATTTTATTACTACTATAATCAAATGTAGCATAAATGTTATAAACTTCTGAGAAATAAATAATTAAAAAAAACACTAAAAAAACGATTTATATCCTTCGTCTTAAATCGTACTTTGAGATCCTGTCATTGGTTTGCAGTCTTAAGAATAAAAATCTTTATCAATAATGTTAATACGTGTGTATATTAACTCTTAACAAATTCGGTAGATGGTCTTCGCCAATTTTTCGCAGTCATCGCAGTTGTAATCCGTTGTTTTTTATTGGTTCCTGCGCAAAGTTCATATACCCATATCTCACATTGTGTGCATTTGATCATCTCAGCTGCGAAAAATGCTCAATCTTTAATTTCAAGCATCATTCGTAAACTTCACGGTATTATTGCTGAGATGGAAACAATGTTAAAATTATGGTGTGATAATCAAGTAAACGTAAAAAATTGTATAATAATATAATTTGTTATACATATATGTTATCTAAGATTTTATTAAACATTTTTTTCTAAATTATTGCTTTTCTTAGTCTCCGGCCCCAATTAAAAATTATTTGTATGTATTTATATGTGAAATTATACCCCGACTTACGCGGCTATCGCTCGGTCCCACCTATCGCATAAGTTCGGGGTATTACTGTACTTTCTTTTACGTCTTCTTGGCATAATTTACAGTATCAACTATTATTTTAATCTTCTTGTTTTTTTTTATTCTCCTTTTGTGTTATTCTAGTAGTTTTACTTTTCTTTGCACCAAGATTCTTTGATACGTTTTTATTCTTGCAATTCTAAGAATACCACGTAGTAAAGATATTATTTCAAATGACGCTCGAACTGTCTCTGTATTAAAAATGTTTACTTTCATACCTAAAGAATATTCCTTCGCTTTCTCTTCTAGACATTGGTCTCGCTGTTTTTCCGAAGAGTGAGTTGTTGGTACCTCAGGAAGTTGTGGGTACTCGACTTTTTCAGTCTGTTCTTCCTCAGAAGTCTGAGTGGATTGTGCCACAAACGTTAAGGTATCTGTTTGTTCTTGCTGCCTTTCAGTTGCCAGATTCTGGGAGACTTCCGCCGATTCACTTAAATTAGCATCTTTGTCAAGAACAATATATTCCTCATTCCTAATCTTAAAAAGCGATTGCAAGGCTACAGTACTCAAGATTCGTAGCCCTGCATGCTTGTGTCCATAAGAAAGATTCGAGGATATGCTTTATTAAGGAACCAGGATGGTTTGCATCCACGATGCGCAAGCAGCACTGAAATTCAGTTTTAGTAATTTGAAAAATGACCTATCTAGTCTACTCTTTGATGTGTATTCAGTCCTTGTAACTGTCGTCTAAATATCAATTTTCGTACATTATATACACTACAAACTTCGGTATATTATAAGGTCCCGTCATTATATTTTTTAATCGCTTCTTTCATATTTTCTTTACTCCAAGAATTATATTTTCTTTTTGACACGTTGTTCTAAAATTAAAGACAATTAAGTTTTAATTTGTTTTGAAATTTTGCGGTTATTTTTCAAATCAGAAACCTAGAAATAAAAATAAGCTTACTAATCGGTAATAGCATATTGTTTCATTCATTTAAAATGGTTTTCCTGAATCGTACCAGTACGTTTTAACAACTTGCTTCCAGTACGAAATAGCTGCGAGAGTCAACAAACTTTACATTTGTCGTCAAAAAATTTGACAACAAATACGCATATATCATCACGTCAGATGAAATCACAAAAATACGCAGTATTACATCACAGATAGTTAAATAAACTTACACACGATGTAATTTGAAGAAAGTTCTTACGAAATGTGCAAAACTATTACAGAAAAAGTTGAAAAAAACTTTCGTTTTCAATATTTTTGTCGGGAGCAGCATAACAGCGTGTTGTCTGTCAGATGGTAATATGACCGATTGTTATTTACTTTTTTTGCTACTAGAGACACTAATAGCTATTGCAGAAGTCGAAATATAAGCGAAGTACGAATTAGGTAAGTTTACCCTATACATGTTCTAGCCTATATAATACTATATTCGTCAATATAAAAAATTTCGAAAACTAAACCAATTATAAATGTTTAGTGCAGAATAATATAATTGTTTGTTTTCGTATATATACAGATATTTTGTAATAGGCCTATATTTAACTCAAAGACAGAAATGCTAACTTCTTTAAAATTAGAATTCATTTTTTGTACTTTCTAAACACTTTACAGTGTATTGGACGGTCCTACATTAATTATAGTAACCTTTCGTAACAGTCTAAAATAGTGTTATATAAAAGAGAAATAAGTACAGATAATAAAATAGAGTTTTTAAACAATAATCGTTTGATCGAACCCTATTCACTGGCTGATTATATCAATAGAGTGTATGATTCTTTCGTAATAATGAAAATTCCGGTTATATCATCGCATTTAAAACTGTAAGCTTTTCCATTGTCTCTAAAAAGTCGTGACCCTCAAGGTCTTTCAGTAAAATCAATTGTCTTATCTATCGTCTTTTAATTTGAAATATCACTTTTATAATCACCGACATATTAAAATGACTGTAAACGAAACTATAAATCATTCACGTAAGTTCCCCAAATTCATTCGATATCAATAATATTCTTACGTCACATTCCAACGGATTTAATCGTTATTGGAAAAATTTTAGAAATAAAAAACAGGATTTTCACTTTATGTCTCTTTCACTTAACACACTTTTATGTCTTATTTTTTAAAAATAACTTTACGCAATTTATCGTTTCTTAGAGCCACGTGTATTTGCGCCATGCATAAAATGTTACACTTGTATATTTAACTAATTTTCATTTTTTAATTTAGATGTGAAGTTACCAAACAGAATGAAACTAATTTCTTTCATCCTGAGGAACAAGTAAAAAATGGGGTATGTTAAACAATTTGTATTTACATAAAGTTTATTATATTCTATGATTTTTTGGTTTTAGTGTAATTTAACGAAAACACATTCTTTTAACTTCATCGAAAAAAAAAGTAATAATGATAAATTATCGCCAGTTTATTATTAAATAGTATTATATTTTCACTTTAAAAAAGGAAGGAGAATATTAATGCCAATCTTTATATTGTGCGAAATTAATTAAATTTAGTTTCTCATTACTGATTTATAAATTTTAAGCGAAAAAATTAATTTATCGTGTTTAACTTTATCATGAAATTTAAAAAAATATCTATTTTGATAAATTACTTTAACTCGTTAGTATATTTATTTGCTGAGCGTGACAGTTGTTCACAACTAAATTAATGCAATAAGTAATGTTACTTAATAGAATAGTGTGCTAGTTTTTGTGTCAACTGTAAATGGTTTATTTTAAGATACTTTTAAGTTTGTCGAAAAGAGCATTACAACAATAAAATCAGATTTCGAATTATCAGTCCAAAATATTACAAAAAAATAACATAAGTAAGAAATCTTCCTCTATTCCTTCTCCGTACATTATAACTCCGTTAGCAGATAATGTATACATTTAAAAACTGTTTCTATACAATTTGTTTACTCGAACATATGTACCACCGATTAGTGACAGGCCTACGTAAGAATTTTCATCTATTTTTTAGAAATAAAAAACCAAAGAACACTACACCATGCCAGAAATGTCAGTTGTTTCATTGCGAAGCTGCAATAAACTACCGATGTTCGTAATTGTCCCCCTTATGTGTTTTCTAATGTAAGAGAAAACAGTAGTATTTTTGAAGTCACTTTATTTTAGTTCAAAATTTCCTCCGAAAAAAGGTCAATAAATGTGAGGGACGACTGGATTGCTAAAAGACATTGTACAAGAGCCACACTGTACTAATTTTCAAGGTAAAAAGCGTATATTTTACATTAAATAAATAAATAAAAATATAATTAAAATTTGCAGTCTCGCATTGTGACAATGTTATAATAAACATTTTCTCGTCAAATCTAAATTACTTTTATTTGCTCTTTACGAATGCATTAGCAGAAACATAATTATTATCACTTCGTAAATTATCANCTCTGAAAAAAGGTCAATAAATGTGAGGGACGACTGGATTGCTAAAAGACATTGTACAAGAGCCACACTGTACTAATTTTCAAGGTAAAAAGCGTATATTTTACATAAAATAAAAAAAAAAAATATGATAAATATTTGCAGCCTCGCATTGTGAATGTTAAAATAAACATTTTGTCGTCAAATCTAAATTACTTTTATTTCCTCTTTACGAATGCATCAGCAGAAATACAATTATTATCACTTCGTAAACTATCAATATTACGTTTTAAAAGAACGCCGACATCTTTGACCATCCCCAGTTCATTAATGCTGATATTAGTGATGTTGTGGAGTTTACTCCAATTAACACGTTTTTCCCTTTGCAATTCGTTATTAAAAACAAGAATTTTGAATTTTCCTGGAAATCACTAATTTCTCTTTTTTCTTTTTGGGTAAGTNTTCTTTACGAATGCATTACCAGAAACATAATTATTATCACTTCGTAAACTATCAATGTTACGTTTTAACAGGACGCCGACATCACCGACCAGTCCCAGTTTATTAATGCTGATATGAGTGATGTTGTGGAGTTTACTCCAATTAACATATTTTTACCTTTACAATTCGTCATTAAAAACAAGAATTTAGAACTTTCTTGGAAATCACTAATTTCTCCTTTTTCTCTTTTGGTAAGTAACGCTTAAAAATTTAATTGATACAAAATTTTAAATATTATTTCAAACACAAAAAAAAACCTTTTACATAAAGGTGTGGCTGGTGATTTTCTTCTGTACTTTGGTCGCTGGAATATTTATATTTAAAATACTGACTCACGACAAATCAACAGGAGAGAATGATAACGGTTTGAATAATAAGTTTGAATGTCACNGATGTCTTACATACATTCTGAAGTCACAATGGTACATCGATACTCGAAGTTAACTTTTTTAGAAGGTCGTTCGACTGCAATCTGAGTATTGAATTAATTTTTTCATAAAGAATAATGTAAATTAATCTAATTCGTTGCATATTTCTCAAAATACTCGTATAAAAGAATTTTAATTAGATCAAAGTTAAGAAAAAATTTACAAGCATAAAATTTAGAAATCATGAACAGAACCAGAAACTTTACGAAATACAGAGTAGTAAAATACGCTTATTTAATGTATTAGGTTAACAAAGAATTTTGTATATTGTTAAATTTCGAATTTCCGTTTGAAAATTGCAAAACTGTCTTTACATAACAGAGATGAATTTTCGAGTAAATACTTGCATGGGGAAAATTCAATCNAATCCACTGGTACAATTTGTATTAGGATTGAGTCGACATGACAGTTATTTTTGAATTATTTAACATAATATTAAAAATATCAAATAAATTGTATGTATTTAACTAATCCTTTTTAGATAGGGCTTTCAATGTTAATAGCCTCCTCTAGACAAAAAACAGGCTTGTTCAGCCCCTCACATTTAAAATGAAATTCGGCCATAATCTATTTCACCATCTGAAATACACTTTATGTACCAGATGTACTTATCTTCAAATATCACATTAAGTAACACAATTAAATTTTGTGTTACCTCTGTGTAATAAATCTATATCTTGTAAAAGTCTTCGTTCAGCTGTCACCTTACAGTTGCACGAAGACTTTTACAAGATACAGATTTATTACACGGAAGTAACACAAAATTTAAATTAACGTATTGAGATAACATATATTTTGGCCTTTGAAATTCGGCATTTCGAGAATCGGACATTTTCTAGAATCAAAATTAGACGATTGGCGTGGAGATAAGGTGACAGAGAAGTAAGTATAAAAAGTATATTCTTATACGACGTCAAACGGTAATTTTTTACATCAGAAATCGGATTGAGTTGATGGCGTCGAAATAGAAAAAAAAACTAATTCCAAAACCAAACAAAAAAATTATTTATTGTAAAACATGTCGATCCTCGAAAATCTCCGAGAATCTAATCGAAAGAGATGT
>NW_019387035.1:0-15999 GCF_000671375.1 Centruroides sculpturatus | reverse complement strand
AAAAGAATAAGTTTAAAGTAAATGTTAGTGAATTGATTAAGCTATGTTTTTAAGTTGCGATATTTAAATGGAGAAAAAGTTTGATATCGTTTATCGCAGATAGAAAAATAACATCATTTTCATATCATTTACTATAAATATTGAAGTCCATTTGATTAGAAAGTGTTTTATGCTGTAAAAATATCTTATGAAGTTTAACATTTCTATTATAAACCGAAATGAATTCGTTTATTTAGAAAGATATTTATTTAACTACGTTTAATTATATGACCTAAAATTTACCATTNTTTTATACAGGCGATGTCGCTAAGACAATAATTATCACTCCCCCGATATAACGAATAAACATGAACAAATAAAAACAATTTATATATACCATTTTAATATAAGAGATTAAAATAAATTATTTAAAATTAATGACTTCAATTTAGTAAGAAGTGACAATTATATTTAATTGATGTTTTTAAATATAAACTTTCACTTATCTACAATTTATAAATACAAGCAGATAACTAAACTCGATAATACCTATATATAGTTTGAGTAAATCGTATTTCTTATCACTATCTGGACTTATTGCTCTTGATTAAATCAATATAAATAGGACTATCTGTTTTGCTGTAATCTAGAAATAACTTATATAAACGATCATCTACCGTTTGTTTTCGAAAGACTTTTATCACTAATACTATAAGTTTTATAAATTCATTATTATATATAATTTAAATGAAAGAATTAAATTAATTTTATTCAATTAACATTTCTTCTTAAATAAAAAAAACGATGTAAGAAAAATTATATCGATTGACAAGTTTTCTTTAATGATAGCTTCATTTAAATTTTTCTTCTGTTCGATTTGAATATCTGCACGTACCGCATTTTTTAAGTTTCGTAATTGTTAGTTACACTTCAATGTCAACTACTACACGTCCTTCACTTCAAAAAATTATTATTTCTCTAAGTATGAATGCAAATTGACATTTATACACCTATCTGATGATTAAATCATGCGTAATACTCAAAACTGAAAAAAGTTCGAAGAATATTACTATATTATTTATTTATTTATTTATCTTTCTTGAATTGAAAATAATTTCTAAAATTTAATTAAACAAAATTTAATCTGACTACGTTTTCGAATCTTAATTTGTAATTATATATTTTGAAATTAACATATGATATGTTGATTCTCTACAAAAAGTTTTTTGAATGTATAATTTTTAAACTGTAAATTTTACGTTTAAAATCAAATAGTAAGTTTTTTTCCATTAATATTGATAACGTTTTAAAATAATATCATATTTATAATATTAATGACGTGTTTCAGTAAAATATTTTTTTTTTTTTTGACAATACTGTAACTAATTCGATAGAAAGTAGAAGGTAAGCCCGGCATTTCCCGGGTAAAAAATAAGAACAAACATTAAGATTAGGTCATTTCGTATTTCTCATCCTTCTATTATATTATATTATCGAATTTGATTTATAAGGTAGCCGATCTTACCCGTTTTCACAGGATGCAAGAATTAGGTGTTAGGTCCCCCCTCTTCCAGGTCTAATTAGAGATTTTTAAATGGGTCTAAAAATACGTTCGATTTCCCGCAAAAACGCTAAAAAAATCTCATCTAAAATAGTACGGTAGAAGCTGAGTTCTTCAGGGTAATCCTTAACTCTCTCTCTCTCCCCCGCGGCGGAGAATTTCGAAAAATCCTTTCTTACTGCATATTCTCATGACGTACTTTAACTGTGTTCCAAATTTCAACTTTCAATTCCTAACCCGTTTAGGCTCTGCGCTTATTATTATTATCAACCCATCTTGATTATATTATAAGATACAATAATTTCTGTTATAAAATTGTTGAATTAATTTTTATTTATTTAATAATAGCATAACTAAATTGCTTTATTAAATGCTAAAATAAAATAACTGTAAATTAATTTAATTATAGAATGTCATTTCGAATTTCTAATATTTGTATATAGGAAACAATACAGTTTTACATTCTGATATTTTATTTCTATGTCAATAATAAAATTTTATTAAAATTAAGACATTAGTTTCATAAAATCTTTTTAAAATTAAACATTTTGTACTAATTAATGTCGGTGTTTTATTATTATTTAAATGAACCTAAGAAACTTACTAAACTTTGGAATCTTACTCTTGACCAATTTCTATTTATAAGCTCTTCAAAAAAATATTTTTCAGAAATAAATATTATATTTTCATGGCTTAATTATATTTTAAAGCAATTTATATAAAATAAATGTTATATCGATAAAATTTATATTTCTATTAGGAAATAACATAAAGTTAAGTTTTATTTCAGTAAGTCGACCCCCCTATAACACTGTTGATTATTCCGTTTTATATGAATTCCATGTTGTACGAGTCACTTAGATTTTACAAATACGTGAGCCATTCACAGCCCGGCATACGTATTTGTAAAATCTAAGTGACTCGTACAACATGGAATTCATATAAAACGGAATAATCAACAGTGTTATAGGGGGGTCGACTTACTGAAATAAAACTTAACTTTATGTTATTTCCTAATAGAAATATAAATTTTATCGATATAACATTTATTTTATATAAATTGCTTTAAAATATAATTAAGCCATGAAAATATAATATTTATTTCTGAAAAATATTTTTTTGAAGAGCTTATAAATAGAAATTGGTCAAGAGTAAGATTCCAAAGTTTAGTAAGTTTCTTAGGTTCATTTAAATAATAATAAAACACCGACATTAATTAGTACAAAATGTTTAATTTTAAAAAGATTTTATGAAACTAATGTCTTAATTTTAATAAAATTTTATTATTGACATAGAAATAAAATATCAGAATGTAAAACTGTATTGTTTCCTATATACAAATATTAGAAATTCGAAATGACATTCTATAATTAAATTAATTTACAGTTATTTTATTTTAGCATTTAATAAAGCAATTTAGTTATGCTATTATTAAATAAATAAAAATTAATTCAACAATTTTATAACAGAAATTATTGTATCTTATAATATAATCAAGATGGGTTGATAATAATAATAAGCGCAGAGCCTAAACGGGTTAGGAATTGAAAGTTGAAATTTGGAACACAGTTAAAGTACGTCATGAGAATATGCAGTAAGAAAGGATTTTTCGAAATTCTCCGCCGCGGGGGAGAGAGAGAGAGTTAAGGATTACCCTGAAGAACTCAGCTTCTACCGTACTATTTTAGATGAGATTTTTTTAGCGTTTTTGCGGGAAATCGAACGTATTTTTAGACCCATTTAAAAATCTCTAATTAGACCTGGAAGAGGGGGGACCTAACACCTAATTCTTGCATCCTGTGAAAACGGGTAAGATCGGCTACCTTATAAATCAAATTCGATAATATAATATAATAGAAGGATGAGAAATACGAAATGACCTAATCTTAATGTTTGTTCTTATTTTTTACCCGGGAAATGCCGGGCTTACCTTCTACTTTCTATCGAATTAGTTACAGTATTGTCAAAAAAAAAAAAATATTTTACTGAAACACGTCATTAATATTATAAATATGATATTATTTTAAAACGTTATCAATATTAATGGAAAAAAACTTACTATTTGATTTTAAACGTAAAATTTACAGTTTAAAAATTATACATTCAAAAAACTTTTTGTAGAGAATCAACATATCATATGTTAATTTCAAAATATATAATTACAAATTAAGATTCGAAAACGTAGTCAGATTAAAAATTTTGTTTAATTAAATTTTAGAAATTATTTTCAATTCAAGAAAGATAAATAAATAAATAAATAATATAGTAATATTCTTCGAACTTTTTTCAGTTTTGAGTATTACGCATGATTTAATCATCAGATAGGTGTATAAATGTCAATTTGCATTCATACTTAGAGAAATAATAATTTTTTGAAGTGAAGGACGTGTAGTAGTTGACATTGAAGTGTAACTAACAATTACGAAACTTAAAAAATGCGGTACGTGCAGCATCAAAACATCACAAGAAGATTTTTAAAAATCATTTTTAATCATAATTAAAGACGTTATAATCAGTTTTAAATTTAGTATCATTAAACAAGAGCATGAAGAGTATATAATAGTTTTAAATGTATAAAAACTATACTAAATGTAGGCAAAATTTTTAAGTTTACATTAATAAGTGAAAACATAGAGACAAAAGGGCATTGCCTTGCACGAGAAATTCTATAGGGGCATTGCCATATGAAAATGATGTTTTGTTTTTAAATTCTTTTGTATAGTTTTAAGCAAAATGACTATTAATATGTTATGAATTACAAAAAAAAATTTCTTCTTCGAAATTCCTCTATTAATTANTCTTAGCGACATCGCCTGTATAAAATAAATAAATTATATGTATATATATATATATATATATACTTTTTATCACTTTCGCAAGAAACCGTTTACAACACCAATACAGTACTTCAATTTCGTTAAATTTTTGCTTCTGTCTTTTCTATTTACCTTATAAGAATATGACTGAGGGGTTTTTTCTTATTGTCGTTTTAAACTTTTTTGATTGGTTATTTCTTGTATTTATTTATTTGTAAATGAACATACAAATATATAAATTCGTTAAATTATGTACATTATATTAAAGACAATGAAAAATCTGGTGTTTAAAATTGAAAAACTAGATAGACGCGAATGACAATATTCTTTGACATGGTTGTATTTCATTTGATTTTAAAGGATAAATTTAGAATAAATTAATATAAGCCTACTGTGCACTATATAATAGATTAATACTTTTGATCAGATTGATTTATTTATTTAGTTTTTAATTAAGTTATCGAGTACGGAACAGAATATTAAATTATTTAAATATAAAATGCGAACAGTTTAACAATTTCTAAATTAAGATTTTAAATATAAAATAATAATAATAATCAATCGTTGCTTTTCTTATGCGTACTACGTAATCAGCCATGCTACTTCAATATAGAATATAATCTAAAAGCTAGAAAAACAGTTTTATTATTTTTGTTAACGCTATAAAATACTTGAAAAATTTTTTATTTAAAAATTTCTGCGTAAAATCTTAAGATAAAATATGAAGTTATTCAGAAATTAACAGGCTTTAATTTAATATTTATTAATTTATTTTTTAATAATCTCAATTGTCAAAAAATTGTCTTTAATGCATAGAAAGATTTAGAATATAAGCCTTAATTTATTTCGTATTTCGCTTTACTAAATTATTCCGGTATATTCTTGATTAATGAGATCGGAAATATCTAATAATATCCGACAATGGATAAAACTTTTGAGTTTCGTTCGAAATAAGATTTTAAATTTAAAAAAATAAAATGTTATAATTAAAATAATCTTCGATATCCCTTAATTGAAACTTCTCTTTTAATTAAAAACTTATTATTTTTCTAAAAATATTATGAAAAATTTGTTCTTGATTTAAGAAATCTTTAAATGAAACATAATTTTGCTGTTAAAGAATCATAATTATTGTTTAATATTTTGTTATTATTTTTTAAATGACAAGACAGCTGAGCATGAGAATATCTCCTGTAATCGTAAGATAGTCGTTATACTTACTTTTTAACTAGAAGTTCATATCGAAATATCGTCCTCCGTTCCTTACCGATGTCCGATTTTATTACTAGTAAAGACCTTGTAATAAGCAAAATTAAAGCTGATAATATAATCTATCCAGAATAGAGATTTGAGTAGGCCTAATTGATAAATTCAAGTGTTGTACATGCAATTAAAATGAACATTTAAAATACAATAGGTCTCGTATTCAGTTTTTAGCAAACACAAAGTAAAATAATACATATATATTTTTTCAATAAAGGTATTAATATTATTTATAAGATACAGAGACTAAATTCAGGGGTGAAGTTACTGAGAGGTTTTGGGAAGTCGTCTCTCTCAATGTCAGCAAATTAAGCTGAATAAGTCGGAAGTCATAGTATGAAAAATAAAAAAAAATTATAAACAAACATAATATATTTTTAAGTGCATAATGGTTAAAGTCGTTAAATTTGTAATCAAGTATTTCGAACCAAGCAAAGTAAGAACGTGCTTATTTAAGTTTGATTTGATATCAGTCGGAAAAATCAACCCCCTAATCATAATGTCTAAATATGGCCCTTTGTAAATTACAGATTTTTTTTACAGATTTGACAAGTATTAAAATAAATGTTGATATTTATAAACAAACTGGTAAATATACGTTTCTTTCTTTTTTATTATACAAGAGTTGATAATGAAGTTCGAACCGAGAAGTTTATCTCTATAATTTAAAACAACTTAAAAAGACAATGACTGATTTAAAGAAATATATATGTTTATATAAATGACGATTAGAATAGAAAATACTGTATTAATTAATAACATTTCTTTATTGAAGCGGGACGTTAACGAAATGTTTTCTGTGTGGTTTACAGAATTGAATTCATTCTCAAAACTTGATCGGCCGATTTTAATATACCGATTTGATTGTCATTTTAGTTAATGATACGAGGAAATTAAAAATGTAATAAAAATCCGGTCCGTGATTTCGTTTTCGAGATACAGTGGGGTCAAAGTGACAATGTCCAAGGTCGCTAGCATGAGCGTATGCATTTTTTAAATTCTTTTTTTATNCAGAAGAAAAAAAAAGGAGGAAAATGGAAAGTCTGAAGAAAAACGCTGAAAGATCTTCCAGGAAATGGAGTGACAGAGGGGGGAAAACGCAGAAAAGTTCTTGCATCATTAAATACAAATGAAGTTGGGATCACTGAGAAGCAAAGTGTGCAAATTGTGCTGAGGATTCAGATAGTGATACAGAAATGGATAAACTAAAAAATGGTTGTGATTATTGCAGCAGGTGGTATCATTTCTCACCAATAGCAGGAACCCTTAATGTTGCTGCAACAGTGCAACTCATATGTGATGTTTCTGTGGTAATAAATCATAATTCATATAAATGTTCACGTGTAAGATTTCCTACTTATCCAACTGAATTTATATAAATAAACACTGCAGTTGGCTTATGTGGTCAACAATTGAATCATCAGTGGTTGGACTTGGGGATTTCATGGTCAATTACTGTGTGAATAACCCATGTGATTAATTAATTTTTCTTCATAATTTAGAGAAAGGTCAAATAAAAAATGATTTCTTTTTCATTACAAGTATAGAACAAACTTTATTCTCATATATAAATTTTGCTTTTTGCGTTACTACACATCGTAATAAAAAATATCAAAGTCAAAAACAGCTTTAAACGGTCGACTAATGGTGCCATTACCCTATATCTTAGATTAAATTACAGAGTTGGCGAAATTCTGATATTTAGTTTTTCAGTAGAAATTTATGAATTATAACAAAATTTATTTAATTATATAGGTATTTATAATAATTTCAGTGCAAATTTTTATTAAAAAACAAATTTAATTATTCTTTTACATTAATTACTTAATATGTAAACGAAGTAAACTTTATCTAGTAATCTTTGATCTATTTAAACTTTATATATAAAAGTTTAAAATTACATCATATGAAATAATTTATTTTGACTCTTTTTTTATGTTTAATTGAAATTTTGTTTAAAAAATAGTAAGGTATAATTTTATAAAAATCTTACTTTTTGATGAAGTAATTAAATTTAAAGATAGTGGAATTGTGATGATTTGGATGTACTATTTTATGTTTCGATATTTCTCTCTGTATTTCTGTTGGCTAGGAGGAACACAGTTATTTAATAATGTTAAAATTTTCTGCTAAAGATTCATAATTTAGGATAGTAATTGATGTAGTAGATATTAATGTGCAAGAATCTAAGAATTAGATGAAAAAATTGAATGCATTTGGCAAAAATCTAGCTATGAACATAATTTTGATCGGGTCAGAAAATTAAACAAATTTTATTACATTTCGAAGATTTTGAGACTTTAAAAATAGATATGATATATGAAATAATTTTCATAAGAAATTACATATGTAAAGAATACATTAATCATTGCAGTAAGATGCATAAACTCCTGATAATTATTTTTTCATTTTTTTTTGTAAATTATAAACTAATATATTTATTAAAGATAATTGAGCTTATTTTTGTATTTTCCTAAAATTTTAAAAATTTCTTGTCATTATAATTTATTAAAATAAAATGATTGGTGTCTTCGATTAAATTCATTATGATTTTTTGTATTATCTGTCAGGTATTCAAATATACTTTTCCTATTTCGTTTCTATTCTCATATTTTCCAATATGTAAGATTTAAATATGAACTAAATTGTTAGACCAAAATCAACAAAATACTTTATTATTAATATTAGATGTTTTGTACTTTTATGCTTTAATATTTAATTTGTTTTTCTGTAAGGATGTTAGTGGAGTAAGCATGAAATGAACGTCTATTTAGTGTTTAGATGGTAGTTATACAGTGATGGTCATAGCTTCTTTTAACATTTTAATAAGTTTTATTTCTTTTTAGAATATAAAAAGTTTATTTACCAACCTTTCATATTTTACAGTTTTAATAGTATTTTAATAGTAAATAATAAGTATTAATAATAGTAATTTATTAAAATAAGTTTTGTTTATAATTTAAGTTTGAATTTATTTTTAACTTCATTGTAAAGAACGTCATTTCATAAGGATTTTTATAACATTGTGAGAGCGATTTGACCAAATCGAGCTGAATAATAGAGCAATTTGAAGTGTGTATAGTAGACCTACTAAATTAATAGAACTTTTGATTCGATAGATTTTCGAACATTTATTTGAACCTCTTCCAATCTAGATAATAAAATGAAAATTGGTCAATGAAATAAAGACGATTACTAGATTTTTTGACATAGGTGAGGATGTACGTCTTGAAGTGGAAAGTAAAAAATTTGGAGTTTGAAAAGTTCTGGAAAGTTGTAGAATGTTTTAGATAGTTTCCAAAAACACTCAAAATAATATAATTTCAAAAGCTTTAATACTTTCAATAATTCTCTTACTGATATGTTTAATGTTGAAGCTCAAGAAATGTCTGATAATACGTTTCTCTTTCAATGAACTTTTCTAATTCATTATAACTTCTTAATAAATATACTTATAATGAAATCAATTGATGTTAATTCAATTTCTCTCCTATAATCTAAAAAACTTTTATTATTTTTAACATTGAATTCACCTTTACCTTCTTTCCAGGCGCACGTCTTCGCCTATGTCAAAAACATCTATTAATTGTTTTTACTTTATTAACCAGTTTCCATTTTCAATTTTTATTAGGTTAAAGGGTTCAAATAACTGTTTGAAAAAATTCTTCGTAGACATAATGTTAAATTACTTTTTACTTTTACTCGATTTCCACCGAGCCATAAATTTGTATTTTAGTATTACATGATTATTTGCTATTTATATTATTTAAATTTGTATATTAATTTGTTCATCGAAATGTATAGCCTATATGTGTGTGTGTGTGTGTGTGTTAACTGGAAATTATAAATCTATATTCATATTTGTTATTTAAAAAAGATTTGACAATTAAATCCAATAAGTTATATAACTTTATTAGATACTATAAATACCCGTTCCATCATATTAATACGCAAGTGTTAAACTTATTGTAAATAGACTTTTGATAAAAATATGATCATTAAATGTACAAAGATGGTATTTACTGAGTTATTTGCAATGTTAAAAAATTATTACTTAGAGCAAGGGTGTCCAACCCGCGGCCCAAAGCAAGTTCCAATGCGGTCCAATAAACGTGTAAACAAAACCGACAAATTGTTTTATTTTTTGTTTATTTATTTATTTCAACGACATAAACTCAAAAAAGAAGTTTCACAAAGCCGTAAACTTTTATACATATTTTATTTTTGAGTGAAAAGGAAATACTTTCAAATACTTGACGAAGGAATACTAAATAAAGCTGAAGTTGTGACTCAAAGGATTATAGACCCAAATTTGAGAAAAGAAGAGAAAGGCCAAAAGATAAAAAGTAGTGAGAAAGGTTAAATAGACCTTCTGTTATGCAAATATTGACCCTTAATTAATTTTCCAACCTTTCTCACTACTTTTTATCTTTTGTTCTTTTTCTCCTTTTCTCAAATTTAGATCTATAATCCTTTGAGTTCCAACTCCAGCATTATTTAGTATTCTTTCCAGCGTTGCAAGATTTGGCTACTTTGCGCCAAATTTGGCTACCCTTTTTTTTAGTTTGGCGTAAAAATTATCATTTTGTGCATTGACTACTTTCTGGGCTACATATTTATAATATTAGTCGAATAAAAATGCACTTTAAAATGGTGTTTCGTCCTTTTTTATTAATTAGAGACCCAAATAAAACAAATATTTGTGTTTTTCAAGTAAATTTTTGTTTGTCTCTTTTATAATAGATGAATTTATTTATTTCTAAGTAAAAATTGGAAGTCTGTAGAAGTAATTTTTTAAAATTTCGTTTTTCGTGATAAAGTTTTAATACTTATTACTATAATCTAGACATGTTAATCCTTAAATATACAAGTATATTTGGAACAAGTAAGGATTGGGTCACAAATATATTATATATACTTGTGACCCAAAACTTCATGACTTCTTCCAATGTGGCCCAGAGTAACAAAAAGGTTGGACACCCCTGACTTAGAGTATATACCTCTTGGAAGCCTATATTAACTGTAATTAAAGTATTTTTATTTTGATTTGAATGCGATTTAATGTAGCTAATCGTGTTCAATTTCAAAATTCTATCGATTCAAATATTTGTATGATATCGGACAAACTCGTATATACACATAGGCCTGCATGCGAAAAACATATACAGTGGTACCTCAGGATACGAACGCCTCAGCATACGAAATTTTCAGGATACGACATGAAATTCGAACATATTTTTGCTCCACGATACGAACAAAAACTCACCATACGACGTTACATTAGTTCGCAGCGCCATTTTTTATTCACTTCTGTTCACCGGTCTCAGTCCCGCGTTTGCTTCGTCGTGGAAGGATCTCGCTCGATAAAAGAAATCTTGAGGTATTATCAGAAAGTGACCGATTTTATTGAAAAGAAACATTCCGAAAAGGTTCACGCTGGCCGTATTGCCGCTCGGAGTAATAACATTTGCCTAAGTCATTTTAGAAACATTTTAAAAAGTAGGCAAAGCCAAACCTCTTTGGATAGATATTTTACCAAGNATTTTTTTAAGTCTAGAAAAGCAGATATTTGAATTATCTTCCCAAATACCCATTCCACACACCTTATTGAACTTATCCTTGAATTAAATACTTGTTGCTCGGGTGTTAAACTAGCACCTCGGAATGGTGTAATGAGGTTTTTTTTCTTTTTAACACTTTCCGCCCTGTGGGCACTAAGAGGGCCTCTTTTTGCAAGCCCGTTATGGGTTCGGCCAGGCCCACAATGGGGCTGCCGTGTGGTGAGGGACGGGGCCCGACATATCCGAACGGACCACCCCCGTTCAGACCTGAAGATACCCCTGAAGATTTTCAAGAAACAAATGTTTATTTTTTTTTTAATGTACTACTTAGCTTTAATTTGAGTGTGTTTTTCGTGTTAGAACGAATTATTTGGTTTTACATGTAATCGTATGGGGAAAAATGATTCACCTTACGACATTTTCATGATACGACCTCAGTTTCTGAACGGATTAATTTCGTATCCTGAGGTACCACTGTATAGTAAAATAATTTCAATTTTTATTCAAATTAATGCAAAGTAGCATTTAACACCACTGTAGTTATCGAACTTCACATTAATCCCATTTCATAATTTTAATATGTTCCATAATAATACATTTAGTGTTTGCATTTTCTTTGTTTTTATAGGCTTCTGTTTATTATGTTATCGGTTTAACTACTTGATTTTTATTTACTTACTTTAAAAAAAAACAAAAAATGTTAAATTTTATTACTTCAGGGAAGATTAGAAATGTTTTTGAAGCTCGTGAAATATCTTAAACTTATATTTCATTTTATTTACAGATTAATATATAAATTTATATTTTAAATGAATATAATTATAATATTTTAGCATAAGAAGAATGTTAATTATATTAAACAGTTCATAGAGCAATAGTAACGTACAGTACTAGTTATATGAATACTGTATTCACTTTTAAAATGTCTTAAAATTATCTATTAAATAATGTCATATAATTCAATTTTATACATTTTTATCATTTATATTCAATTTTATTTTGGTAATAATTATATATAATTGTTGCTTTTTCTCGTAATGAAAATTGAATAAACATGTTAAACGTATATAAAATTGAATTATATGGCATTATTTAAAGATAAGAATAAGTATAGGCCTATATACAGGGTGATTTACTAATAGCGTTTAGTAGTAGTAGTTCAATTTTTTTTATCGGAAACGGTCAGAGATAGGAAGATGAGAATAATAATTAAATTTATAGGGCAAACAGGACAATTTTAGTGACCTTGAATGACCTTGAAAATAAGCGGTTTTTGAGATGGAGAACAAAATAGGCTTTTTTAAATTATAAGAGGCGCTTTTCAATCATTATATGGATAGTACGCGACAAAATAAATACCTTTTAATACCTGTAATAGGTCACATTTTCTTAAGCTTAAAGGTTTTCAAGATTCGGCCAGTTTCTTCTAGAAATCTGATTAACTTTTTCCCGAAAGTTTCTATGCTGGGAGTTGTTTATCAGTTTTCGTTCTTTACCTTATCGTATCAGATATTTGAACAAGTACGTATTGAATAAATTGAATTGTTACTTTATCAAAGGCATAAAGGAATTCTTTTTTGGTATGATCTTTTTCATTTTTGTGTATTTATTGGTTTTCTCCGTTTTCGTGAAAATGAGTTATTCAAGTGAAAAAGCATTTGATACGCTGATGGCTTTAGGTGCATGTCACCAAATTTATTCACAGGCTGCAAATCTTTATGTCCAGTCTTCGTGGACACGAATTAAGGAAATGATTTACTTTCAGAGAAATCGGATTGTTAGAAGAAACTGGTCGATATCTTGAAAACCATTAGGTTTAAGAAAATGTGACCTATTATAAGGAGTTTTTATTTTGTTGCATACTATACATATAATGGCTCAAAAGCACCCATTATAATTTAAAAAAAATCTATTTTGTTCTTTCAAAAACCGCTGATTTTCAAGGTCATCCAAGATCACTAAAATTGCTCTATAAACTTTGTTATTAATTCCATCTTCTATCTCTAGCGGTTTTCGAGAAAAAAAAACTACTGAACCATGAATATTTATACTTATTTTTAACATTAAATTATTAAAAAAATAAATTATAATAGGATTCGTTTATACAAATTATAGAAGAGGACATTCTGTTAATATATTCTGTAAATTATCATTGAGATTATTTGATTTTGAATGGTGGTGAGAAACCATACATAATCTCTATTTAGATTTTAAAAATCATCATTATTTTCATTAAATAGATTATTTTTCATTTGGATTTATCATCATTTATAAAATTTTTTAACTGCAATATTTAGTTTTTATATTTAATTAATTTAGAGTTTTAGGAAACAAAAAAAAAATTATCTATTTTTAAGACTTTGTTAATTTTAATATGGACTATACACGTGAATTCATTTATTAACGAAAACATTATAATTCATGTATCAAATACCATCAGAACATACTTGAAAACTTAAAATTTCGTAAATAATCTTTCATTATTTTGCTCCATTTTTACATACTGTATATTCACTGGATCATTTAATTATTAAAATCTATATTTACGTATATCCTGTATATCCTGGCTACTATCCAATTTTATTATCTTCATTTAGATTATTTCAAAATTTTTGACTTTGCTTCTAGTGTTTTTTTATTGTATATTATATTCTATTGTCTATTGTTAACATTTCCAATTTTATTATAAATTTATTCATTTTCAACTGAATTTCAATGTTTGTCTAATAGATTTTTAATGTACAAAGTTAACTAATTTATAAGTATTTAAAATTTTTAAAGTTTTTTTTTCATCATGCATAGCTGTCTTTAATTAAGTCTGTCAGTTTGCTATTATTTTTCTTATTAACATGAATTTTTGAACACAAAGCATACATTCATAGAATTTCATAGAAAATAATTATAATTATTTTTAAACATCTTACAAGAGGAGGTAACGACGTGGCCACACAGATTTCAATAATACTGTTTGTATGGATAAGTCTTAGTATAAATCTTTATTGAGCAAAATGAGAAAGCGCATTTCCCAAAAGTTTCCAAGAAAATCGAAGTTAGAAAATCCCGAGACTTATGAGGAACCTGTTCTCGAAGACATTGTGGTTCAATTGCTGTGTACTTTACTCGTAGTTGCGAGGTCGTTGTTTCGCGTTTCAACGAATGAAATTTTTTTCAAATTAATGCTTTTTTTTCCCACAAAGTAATTGTAAATTACGCGGATTTATATATTTTGTCTAGTCATGTTTTATTAAAAATGTGAATTTTCTCTTCTTTGAAAACTCTTGCTATCTGTTAAATATAACTGTAAAATCTTTTTACATCTAGGAATGTAATAATAATATAAATAATTTGACATTTTAATAAAATTTTGAGTAATAAAATAAATTTGAACAGACAGCGAAAATAAATTAGAGTGATAACGTAAGAATAATAAAATCATAAACTATAAAATTAATTAATTATTCGAGTCTTAAAAACAAACTTTAAATTTATTTAAATCAATTTCGAAAACGACTTTTTAAGGAAAGGAAAATGTACAGTGTTAATAGAAAATAAATATATAAAATTATGAATTTACGATATGTACAATTTTTTAATGTTAAAAATTGTATTGATTTGAAAAACTTCATTTATTGAGATTGGAACCAGCAATTTCGCAACTATGAGTAGGCTAAGCTACGCTTCAGCCGAATCACGCTGTCTTCGAGGTGAGGGACTTAGCTAGATCATTTATAGTAAGGATGGTTATAGCAAATTGTGGAATGGCCTTACCAGAGTCTATGGTTACGGAGTTCTTCATGGAAAGAGATCCGGAGATCCGAGCCTAAAAATTTTAGAAATGTAATATAGTATATTATATTATTAAATTATGTACAATACGTACAAAACGGATCTAAAATATTCGAAATTTAAATGTTAAAAATTATATATTTATCAAAAAATGTTAATAATCAAACAGAATTTCGTCATTTGGAACAATGGACACGGGTAACTCAAAATTTTCTAGGGTGGCTGAATACCCCCTTTAGCTACAGGCCTACTTCGAGGAAAGGCTCTGCTAAACATATTCACTTCGATTTTCTTGAAAACCTTTGAAAAGAGCGCTTTCTCCTTTGCTCAATAAAGGTCTATACCAAGACTTATCCATACAAACAGTATTATTAAAACCTGTGTGACCACGTCGTTATCTCCTCATGTTATGTCTTAATTATAGTATATATAGACATTTATTATGACTTTGATGATATTAACATCTTGAATGCCATGGCATTGTTTTCTAATAGCTTTAAATATAACAACTAATAATTATAGATCAAAAATAATTTTTTTTTGAACTTCGAATTTTTTATGATCATTAAAAAAGAAAAGAAACAAAAGAGGGGCGAAAATTAGGTTGTATTTAAAATAAGCTTTTTCTGAATTATAATTTTAGTTTTTAATGTTATCGATGTCTGGCAAAATCATTATAAGAATTCAATAATTTCAACAAGACAAAAGAAATTAGAGCTATATTACTATCGTAACTTCAAATAAAAGCTGAAAGTATAGCAATAAATAATGGAAAAATATTACTTCTGCATATTTATAAACAGCAATGATGATGTATTCACTACGTTCTCCGTGATCAATGAACTGAATGATTTTTAATGACGTACAATGCTGTTTGGAACATCGCGATAAAAGTTTTTGTTTTAGAAAAAAATGAATGGAATTATTTGAAGGATGTCGTGAAATTCCTTATTATATTCTTATTTGGTTTATTATATTATTTTTTAAATATTGTTCTTGAATGATCTTTTAAATGAGTTTTCATTTAAAAGAT
>NW_019387034.1:13568-15529 GCF_000671375.1 Centruroides sculpturatus | reverse complement strand
TAATAAAAGTAATCTCATCACTAGAAAATTTCGTATATTTGAATCCTTCTAAAGGTGTTATATGATACGCAAATGAGCCCTTAGCTTATAAATATGGTGTGACGTTATGACGTGTAAAAATGTGTTATTACGTCAGATTCTGTTGATCAGATTTGAGAGTTATTCTTCGAATTTTCTTCACATTTCTAACGCGTTAATAGAAGTCAGTTTTCCATAGAAAATCCCCACGAAACATCCCCCCCTTTCGGTAGAACTTTCACGTGTCTCTTTATCGTAAACAAACAATCCAATCTATTTCATTTTCATTTATTTATTCAGAATATTTTATTGAATTTAAATTTTAAAAATGTTTTGATGATATACTTGTTAATATAGCTTCATTTTTTCCTTCTTCCTATCAGTAACCAGAGGGTAAATGGTGTGTGTTTGTTTGTTATATAAATATGTTCTGATGTTTAAAAATATTAAAGTTCACGTTGCAGTTTATATATATATATATTTCAAAATAAACTTTTAACTTGATTTCATATCTTTTTAAAAGTTTAAAATGAGAATAAATATTCGGAAATGTCAACTTCTTCGACAGGTGTGACTGGGTTTGATTTGGTTTATTTGTTTACGACAACGCCACACGTAACCACCTTTTACATTTTTGGACTCAGGTGGCCTTGAAACGTCGAGAAATGCAAAAAATAAAAAAATAAAAAAATAAATAATAAAGAAATTGGGGGTTAATTTCTGTATGTATGGATATTAGTATGTGTTTGGGAGGGACACAATTGTATTCATCCAATTTGAAGCTTAATAACTCCTGTGCCCTTTGTCAAAAGTTTCTGAAATTTTGCAGGAAAATTTACGCATTGTGGGCATTAATGCTATTAAATTTTGGTGGTTAAAGGTCGACGGGGAGGGAGGATAGAGGGTGATCGTGCATCGTATCTTGAGTAGGGTCGGACTTAAGGTTTATAATTTATCAAAGCTCATCTCTACCCTTAAAATTAAGTTTTTCGCCATTTTATAATAATTAAAAATATAAAAAGTTTTAAAAATAAAATCTCATAACAGACGGTATCATAGACAATTTTAGCACTTGCCGGGAAAATTACGCGACTCATTGTAGATTTTTTAAAGAAAAAAATCCCTTAAAATAAAAAAAATTCCACATCCATCTTAAATATAAAGCTTCATAAGAGACATTTATAGAAATTAATTAAGACTTCTGAATTGTTTTATAAACACACATTAATTACGAAGACATTCCGAAACTATAAAATTAGCAAACATTACAACAGCAAACGTACTTTTCTACATTCACCCCTAATGTAAATATCACCACAATAAGCAATGTTTGCATAAAAAAGGAAAGCTTTTATCAACATTCATATCGAACGGGGATAACATCTTCATTTAACTGACATTCGGGGTGGAGCATGATGTTAAATTGCCTCGGATGATAGATGAATTATCGAATAATCAAAGAGTCTCGACACATTTTAATTAAATAAAAATATTGTAACTGTCGATAACAAAAGGAGAATTTACTAATGAATTATTTATGTCAATTTTTTTAATGTAAATTAGTCAAAATTACCTTTGCTTACCTGTGTCAGCTGTTGCTCTTAAAGATAGATTATAAAGTGCTTTGGCTCCGATCCAGTCGGTTATCAGCAAAAGAAATAAAGCCAGGATCATCTTCGCCATGTTTTTTTTCTTATTTCTTTCTTTCCTCTCTAACCTAATACCTGATAGAAAAGTTTAAACTTAGTACAAAGTGGAAAATAAAGTACTTTCTAGTTATTACTTTTCTTTAAGGGTTGAGATTTTTAAGAGAAATGAGAAAAAAATCAGCCACTTCACAGATGTCGAAATTGGGAAAATGCACATCGTTCTATTTGATTTATCCGCTGCTACCATTTTTTTTTTACTTATTTAAAAATTGTTTTTATTTAGAATAAAAATTT
>NW_019387034.1:0-12536 GCF_000671375.1 Centruroides sculpturatus | reverse complement strand
ATTAAAGTTGCGCTACTCAGACCTGTCTAGAGCCCGTTCTCGTGGACGTATTTTGATGAAACTTGGTATATATGTTATATGGATCATGAGGAAAGGGAAAATTCAAAAAAAAATATTTAGTTCGAATTTTTACCACTAGGTGAAAAAATGGCGCACGAAGAACAAGAAACACAAAATGGAAACACGCAAAAGGTTTTTATTCACAACATTTGTTGAATGTGCAATCCATTTGCATCAGTCACGTGTTCAAAACGCCTTACAGCATTTTGTGTTTCTTGTTCTTAATGCGCCATTTTGTCACCTAGTAATAAAAATTCGAACTAAATATTTTTTTTTGCAGTTTCTTTTTCCCCATGGTCCATATAACATATATACCAAGTTTCATCAAAATACGTCCACGAGAACGGGCTCTAGACAGGTCTGAGTAGCGCAACTTTAATCATAACCACCCTTTATATATAACATGCTTAACATATAAATACGGCGCCCTTTCAGTGTGACGTAAAGTTTGCGTTATGACGTGTAAACATTTGACGTATTTATGTTATAACGTCAAATTTTATTGGAAAGATATTTGAGATTTTAAGCACATAAATTGTTTTTTTTTNTAAAAACGTTGAAAAAATAAATTTAAAATTTTCAATCAATTCTTAACCAATCAGTGATATTAAACTTAAATTAAATAACCAATAAAAAGTGTGATAATCTAAAATTTAAAAATGATTAGCTCATAAATATAGGCTATATATAATTCTTTTTATTTTATATAGAATGAACCAAAAAAAATGTTTGCAAATTTACTAATTAATGTAATTATTTTAAGGTTTTTAAAAAATAATTTCTAAGCTTGCAGTAATATGCATGTTTTATATTTAATTACTTTTAATGTTTTTTTTTGGAGATTCCCACTCAAACAGAATATTGTAAAAAATTATTTTAATTCTTTACAATATTCAAACAGAAGAAAAATTTGCAAGTCTCGTGTTTAATTTTTAAGCAATCTTTTTTTAATAATACGTACTCGCAAAATTTGCAATATAAACTCAAAAATATTACAGATGTGGACGTGTTAATATTGTTCTTTTTTTAGTGTGTGCATATACAGTGAAATCTGCTTAAACCGGAATTGCACGGTATCGAATATTTTCTGGTTTATCACGTTTCCGCTTTGGACAGGTGATTTTTTTTTAACAGAAAATCGCTCCGTTCTGAAAAATCTTTCCTGTTTAGGCAGGTTTCCGATTTGGACAGGTGAATTTTTTTTAACACAAAATCGCTCCGTTCTGAAGAATATTTCCTGTTTAGGCAGGTTTCCGTTTTGGACAGGTGATTTTTTTTAAACAGAAAATCGCTCCGTTCTGAAGAATCTTTCCTGTTTAGGCAGGTTTCCATTTTGGACAGATGATTTTTATTTAACAGAAAATGGCTCCGTTCTGAAGAATATTTCCTGTTTAGGCAGGTTTCCGTTTTGGACAAGTGATTTTTATTTAACAGAAAAGGGCTCCGTTCTGAAGAATATTTCCTGTTTAGGCAGGTTTCCGTTTTGGACAAGTGATTTTTATTTAACAGAAAAGCGCTCCGTTCTGATAAATCTTTCCTGTTTAGGTAGGTTGCCTTTTTGGACAGGTTTTATTATATATACACATAGTTTATCAGATATACTTCCTTCATTGATAGTAATTTTTGTACAGACAGAATTATAATTATAAATGATGAATGATGTCCACGTGTACGTACTGTACATCTATCATTACGCCAGACAGTATTATATGGCGTGTGACGTCATATTCGTAATATTATACACAAAATTGCGGCTATATTGGACACAATTAGAAAATAAATATACGAAATTCACCGAATTAAATCCCCAAAAAATTTAATTTAAAAAGTTTAAATTAAAATTTACAAATTCGGGTACTTAAAAAGTGGAGGGGGAAAAAAACAAAAAACCGGTAAATCGCCCGTTTAATTTAATATTCTCCGCCCGTTTCAGGCGGAGAATACTAAATTAAATCAAGAAGAAATATTGAAGTTGATAAATTATTTAGGTTAATGAGAATTTTCTTGTTTCGTCTTCTCTAACGATAGATTTGGCTTATAAACATTTGTGACGTAACTATCACAGCTTAATGCTTAAATATAAATTTCAAAAAATTCGCCTCTCTGATTGGAATAAAATTTTCGCTACGTTATGACGTATAAACATTTCTTATCGATTATTCGTCTACGCGATTTTTAAATTTCAAATGATATCCACGTTAATTGGATAAATTATCATATCGTGAGTGACGTCACTTCGATCGTTTATTGGATAAAATATTTTTAAATTTTCTATCGATTATTGGTCCATAAATATTTCAAAATTTAAAGAATATTCACGTGTTAATTCTCATTATCGATATGACGTAAATATTTCTAGATCGTTTATTGGCCATATATTTTAAAATATTGATTAACGATAAGCAAATATTTTTAAATTTCAAAAATATTTTCTAGCGCTTTAATTGGTTAAATTATCGCAGATGTGTGACGTAAGAATTTTCTCGATCGTTTAATGGTTTATTAATTACAATTTAAAAATTTAAAATTCTTATCGCTTATAATTTTAAAATTAATTTCTAATTTATCCTTTTTTTAGTGAAATATTTTTTTTCTTTATAGTAGCTCACTTAATACACAGTAAAACCTGTCTAAAACGGAACCTGGAAAAAAGGAAACCCGCCTAAACGGTTAAAAAGTTCATCAGAAAGAAGCGATTTTGTGTATTAAAGAGGACCTGTCTAAAACGGAAACCTGCTAAATCGGAAACTACGCCATTCCAGCTTACACAGGTTATACTGTAAAATCATTTCGAATTGTTTGTATAATATAAATATTTAAATTAATTTCTATAAAAACAATGAAAGTAAATTATAAAATTAATTAAATATGTATATATATTTGAATTAATTAACTCGACAAATATAGTTTTTATCTCTTAATAAATTCAAATTAAAAGAAATTAATTGCGAATGCTTTCTATAATTTAGTCGAATGTCGCTAAATTTTGCTTTTAATGAAAACTTTGAAAGTAATTAAAGTTTGATTTGAAATGTTTTCGATTAAATGATGAGAATTTAAAAAAATAAAATAAAATACGAACAATTACTTACTGTGACATCGTTACAATACCAGGCTGCAATTTTAATCATATTCTGCAGTAAAACCTGCGTAAACCGGAATCACACGGTCCAGAATACAGCAAAAATCTGTTCGAAACGGAAATATGCCAAACTGGAAAAATATTCGTTAACCTGTGATCCCGACTTATACAGGTTTTACTGTATATTTTTCGCTTTGGCAGGTTACCGCTTTGAAACAGGACTTTTTTTTTGTTTGTTTGTTTTAAACGTAGAAAGTCGAGCTGTTCTGAAGAATTTTCCGGTTTAGGCAGGTTTCCGTTTTAAATAGGTTTTACTATAATTTAAAAAAATAATATCTAGACCGGGTGTTCGTATATAATTAAGCAGGGATTCGTTCCCTAAGCTTTCCATATCTGCTCGAGATTAAGGACAGACAGACAGGTTTCCTTTTCTTTCACTTTCCTATCTAGATAGGTTTTTACTATATTTAATACTAAAAACGTTGAAAAAATAAATTTAAAATTTTCAATCAATTCTTAACCAATCAGTGATATTAAACTTAAATTAAATAACCAATAAAAAGTGTGATAATCTAAAATTTAAAAATGATTAGCTCATAAATATAGGCTATATATAATTCTTTTTATTTTATATTATTTTTTAAAATTAGATAATGAAATAATCAATGAATCAAGATGGAAGCGAGCGGAGTAAGATGGCCCAAAAATCAATTAACAGTTGTTTCGTGGTCGAAGTGTTATTTTTAAAACATGNAAATTTTACAGTCATTATATGCTTCATTTAGAGCAGTTAACAGCAAGTTTTACTTAATTTTACGTAAAATTATTCACAGTTATAGAGAAACAACGATGCTGTGTGAAGAGAGAAGTGAGCTTGTAATTGAAGAATTCTCTAATGAGGAAAGAAAGTAGAGTGGTAGAAACTGTGTTAAAAATAAAAGAAATCGACTAACTTCTAAAGTAACAACAGCAATTGTTTTTTACAAAGGAAAAAAAAGAGAAAAATTCTTTGTTTTAAAGATCATAAACAAACGTTTTTTATTATTTCTCAACTTAAAATAAGCCTAAATAATACCTTAATACACTAAGACCTTGTTTGTATAGGGCAAAGCGACACGTGGGCTAACACGTGGGCACAAGGGGATGTCTCACGATAGGACTTCTATGGAAAAATGGCTCCTATTTAGGTGTTATAAACGTTAAAATCTAGAAAGCTCCACGTGATTAGCACATTGGCGAGGCTTTAGTGGAACCGCGCTTAGAAAGTGGAATATTTTGAGCCCATTAAAAGACCAAAAAAAAAAACATAAGCCATTTTAGCTTTTAATAAAAGTTTAAAGTATATTTATCCAATTAAAACAATGCATACTGACACACTTGTAGTTGGCGCCTGACAAAATGGCTGACATGTAGAGTTTTCTTGGTTTTCTTGACGTTAGTTTATGTAAAATGAAGGAAATTTTCGTGCAAGTTTATTGCTCTTTTTGCTTTCTTTAGAGCGAAAGAGCAATAAACCTTTAGAAGAGCCGTTAAAACGGTTCATTAAAACCACACCCGCACATTGAAGGCTAAATGTACGCATCAGATATGAGTAAAATTCAAATTTTCTTGTCTTCTGGGATTCCATGATTGCAAATCTACCATTCATTCTGTGTTACAATGTTAAGTTGCAGTTAACGGAATAACAATGGACCATGTTTAATTATATTCGATTTCTTCTTTCCAGTTTAATAATGGTTCTTCTATAAATTTCCATTGTAAATTCGGGATTCGGAATATAAAAAAAATAATGAATAATTTATTATTTATTCGAGATCTATTCCAGAAAACTAGCAATTATTTATTGTGGCATAGTAACAATGCCGGTCTGAACATTTTAATCACATAGGGAAAGCTTAGGGTGCTTTCCGTTTACTAAGCTTTTCGTACGATTTTCATCTATATCTATTCGTTCTTGTCATTAACGAAAGACAAACGGACAGACATTAATTAATTATGAAATTCATTTAAAATTTAATCTTATTAGAAGATAATATAACTGTTATATTTGAACGCAGCCAATTAAAGAGAGCATTTTTAAATTTTAAAAATTACACATCAACGATTGGTCGATGATGATTACGTCATTTAACATCGATATACGTTATTTAACGGAGCGGTAACGTCTCCGATTGGTCAAAAATAATAAACTCTTTAAAAATTTTATTTATTTCAAATATTATTTGTGCCATTTAGCATGGAAAAATAAATAAATGTTTCTAAGCCAAATATTTCGTTTAAACTGAATTGTTTGAATATGTTAATAGCCTGGTTTTTGTCACGTGATTGCAATATAAAACCTGTTATTTATCCATCATAATTGAATAAAATTAAGCTTATGATATTTGAAACTAGTGGAATAAATGCTCTTAAACCTAGTTTAAAGCTGGGAGATTGCATTTATTGGCACTGTAACTTATTGCTAGCAATAAGCTGATTTGTGACAAGGCAATTTTAGAAGTTATTGAAAGAAATTGAGGATATTTTAGTTGAAAATTGTGGCATTAAGTTAAATCGTGTTAGGCTACAGCTTCAACCGTAAGAACTGATTCGATTAGATTGCAACTGTCTATTCTATGACGTTATTCTTTTAAAAGAACTATTTTTAATAAACAACGCTACGAAGCAATTTAAAAATGTATAATAAAAGAAGATAGAAGAAAAAATATATTTATTCCCCCATAAATTAATAGTGAAACCCCTCTAAAGCGACTCTCACAAATAATACTTTTGCTGGGAACCATTAGTGGTCTCAAAGTAGGGTTTTACTGTAATGAAAAACCCCTGTAAAGCGACCTTCATAAAAACCACTCTTTCTGGGAACCACTGATTGCTCAAAGTAGGGGTTTTATTGTAAAGAAAAACCCCACCAAGGTGACCATTTCTCATAAAGACCACTTTTGCTTGGAACCATTAGCGGTCTTAAAGTAGGGTTTTATTGTAATGAAAAACCCCTGTAAAGCGACCTTCATAAAAAACCACTCTTTCTGGGAACCATTGATTGCTCAAAGTAGGGGTTTTATTATAGTGAAAAACTCCTCCAAAGCGACCCGTTCGATTAAAATTTGCACAAAGTAGGGGTTTGTTTCACTGTGTTTCATTGTAAACCGCTTATAATTTATCAGCGAATGTAAACATCTCGAATTCATTATATTTATTTTACGCAGAAGTTTATTTTCCTCGATTTAACGAAGGGATGCCATCTAGAAAAATGTGTATATTATTAATTTATCGCGTGGATAATTTCGATTTAAATCGGAGAAAAGATATTCAATTAGCATAATTGTTGGCATTATCATCAGCCAGGGGGTTACATCTTAACTAAAATTACCACTATTAAAAATTTTACAGTCATTATATGCTTCATTTAGAGCAGTTAACAGCAAGTTTTACTTAATTTTACGTAAAATTATTCACAGTTATAGAGAAACAACGATGCTGTGTGAAGAGAGAAGTGAGCTTGTAATTGAAGAATTCTCTAATGAGGAAAGAAAGTAGAGTGGTAGAAACTGTGTTAAAAATAAAAGAAATCGACTAACTTCTAAAGTAACAACAGCAATTGTTTTTTACAAAGGAAAAAAAAGAGAAAAATTCTTTGTTTTAAAGATCATAAACAAACGTTTTTTATTATTTCTCAACTTAAAATAAGCCTAAATAATACCTTAATACACTAAGACCTTGTTTGTATAGGGCAAAGCGACACGTGGGCTAACACGTGGGCACAAGGGGATGTCTCACGATAGGACTTCTATGGAAAAATGGCTCCTATTTAGGTGTTATAAACGTTAAAATCTAGAAAGCTCCACGTGATTAGCACATTGGCGAGGCTTTAGTGGAACCGCGCTTAGAAAGTGGAATATTTTGAGCCCATTAAAAGACCAAAAAAAAAAACATAAGCCATTTTAGCTTTTAATAAAAGTTTAAAGTATATTTATCCAATTAAAACAATGCATACTGACACACTTGTAGTTGGCGCCTGACAAAATGGCTGACATGTAGAGTTTTCTTGGTTTTCTTGACGTTAGTTTATGTAAAATGAAGGAAATTTTCGTGCAAGTTTATTGCTCTTTTTGCTTTCTTTAGAGCGAAAGAGCAATAAACCTTTAGAAGAGCCGTTAAAACGGTTCATTAAAACCACACCCGCACATTGAAGGCTAAATGTACGCATCAGATATGAGTAAAATTCAAATTTTCTTGTCTTCTGGGATTCCATGATTGCAAATCTACCATTCATTCTGTGTTACAATGTTAAGTTGCAGTTAACGGAATAACAATAGACCATGTTTAATTATATTCGATTTCTTCTTTCCAGTTTAATAATGGTTCTTCTATAAATTTCCATTGTAAATTCGGGATTCAGAATATAAAAAAAATAATGAATAATTTATTATTTATTCGAGATCTATTCCAGAAAACTAGCAATTATTTATTGTGGCATAGTAACAATGCCGGTCTGAACATTTTAATCACATAGGGAAAGCTTAGGGTGCTTTCCGTTTACTAAGCTTTTCGTACGATTTTCATCTATATAACTCAGTTCTCGAGATTAACGAAAGACAAACGGACAGACAGTAAGAACGTACAGGTCTGCAATTCGAAAATTGCAACCAAATATTGACATCTATAGCTCTAAAACGTTTCGTTTCGCATCGAAGATTATCGAGGAAGTTACATAAATTATAATTACAACCTGCTTAAAACGGAAACCTGTCTAAACGGGAAAAATTCTTCGTAACGGAGCAAAAAAACAACAAAGAAAACAACCTGTTCAGAACGGAAACATGCCAAACTGGTAAATACATTCGGTACCGTGCGATTCCGGCTTACGCAGGTTTTATTGTATTTTATTATCATCAGACGGGCGATTTTATTAAACATACGATAAATATGATAGTTAATATGTATCTAATTCATAATTTCTCATCGGTATCTTTAATCTGTGCAGACATTTCAGACACTTTAGTCAAGATAATGGGATTTAAAATCGATATGACCTACCTAACAATAATTCAAGTATCTGTTGGAGTATTTACATATTTAACAAATCCATCTAATCTTCATTTTCTTTTGTATCAATGGGAATTAAAGCAGAACACATTATTATCGAGTGAACAATTCATGTATCTAGTCACGTATTGAGGAGAAATGGATGCGGGCTGAAGTCGTATGACATTAGGGCTTAAAGCAGCACCATGATATCAAATAAGGGCTTGATTTATGTCACTAACAATGTCTGGGGGTTGTAAACTTTAGTTTATTTATTTTATTTATTTATTTTTCATTTCAAAATTGGTGCATTTATGCGAAAATAAAGAATGCTTAAATGTTTTTTTTTGTGTTTAATTTGCTTTGAAGATCCTCGAATTTTTGCAACGTCCATATCTAATTAAGATACCAGGCCGAGACTGTCAGATGACAATGCATTTTGGTTATGTTTTAGGGGGTGGCCCCACGCGCTGCCGAAGGGGGAATGCCTCCCGAGTGGTCTTTCTATGGTAAATTGGCTCCTATTTAGTGAAGAAAACCTAAAGGATCACATATTGTCCAGGCTCGAACCCACGGACGTCTGCAGAGGGAGCAAACGGGACACTTGCCCTCTCTGCAGACGTCAGTGGTTGTCACCCCCACCATCCTTCCACTGTACTAATCGATGATATCTTATGAGTTATATTTGTTTTAGATCTTTGTGAGGGTGGGTGAATTTAGCTCTACTATTGACACGAGACAATAAAATAATTACAAAGGAATTAAATTTTCGTGTAGGCTTACCTCAAAATTAAATGTACAAGTTATTCTTTTCGCTTATAAAATCATTTTTAAAGCTAATTATATATAAAAAAAAGGAGAAATTAATGAACGGATATCATTATCTGGTAATGTTTTTTTCTATAAATTAATTATCCTGCATACTCTAGTAGAGAAAGTTAATGCTTTTATTTCATAACAATGAACGAATTCTTTTAATTATAATGATAAGAGGGAGAGAAATTAATAATTTTTAGAGGTAAAATCTTCACTTTATGGTATAAATATTAGTTGTGATGAGGCCATCATCATAAATAATTATCATCGTGTCTAATAACTAACTAATATCATCATCATCATCATCATCATCATCATCCGGCAGTTATTTTTAAATTTTCTGTACAAAAGTTTAGATTTTTATATGAAATTTTTCAACAATTCTTTCATTTATTAGTTTAATTTCTACCTATATATACACTTTACCACCTTATAATACTTTCTTTGTTACGTAAAGTACTAAAAACGAAAAATATCAAATAAAATATTTATTTAACTAATTAAGCTTTAAAACTATAAATTTCGAAAGTTATAAACGCCATTATCTACTTTAAAAATTTTATCAACGAGTTGCGTGACTTTCCCTGCAAAAGAAAAATTTAAAATTGCGTGTGGCGCCATCTATTACGAGGTTTTATTTAAAAAGTTTTTATATTATTAATTATTATAAAATGGAAATTTTAAGAGTACGGATGGGTTTTATAAACAATTATAAATGTTAATAACTAGTAAAATCTTCATTAAATCCGAACCCACTCGAGATATGATTTCCCCTCTTTCTCTTCAACCCCTCGACCTTTAACCACCAAAATTTGACAGCATCAGTGCCCCTAACACACAAACCTCCCTGCAAAATTTCAGAAAGTTTGGACAGAAAGCACAGGAGTTATTAAGCTTCAAAGTGGTTCAACAAAATCGTGCCCCTCCCATAAACACTAATACTGAAAAAACCCTGAAATTCTTTTGCATTTCTGGACGTTTGAAAATCCCCAATTCAAAAATATAAAAATTGGGGAGCTATTTTGTGGGATAGCCATTCATTCCTTCTGTTATATATATCTATTGAGTTATTTAATAAAGGACAATCTTTAGAACTATATATCTAATTACGATTTATTCTCGTTAATAAATTACAATTTTATTAATTCTTAACTAAACGTATTATAATTAATGTTCAGGTATTACTCGAATAATTCGTTTCTAGAGTAAATTAACTGAAATGTCCATTATATATCCTCGGACGATGATAAATTATAAAGTTTTATCGTTAGTGTAATTGTTAAAGCGCGAAATATGCCTTACAATGGGGGACGTATTTAGGGGGGATGCGCGATCTCTCTCCACCCCTTCGCGGAGATTTTTTTCCTGGTAGTAAGAAACACCTTTCTATACCCCCATAAAGATTTCTAGATCCTCTATTGACCTTACAGTACATGTATACANACGTAGTCAATACGGTGTCTAAACGTAGTCTATACGGTGTCTAAACGTAGTCTATACGGTGTCTAAACTGTCAAGTTTAACGAAATCTATAACAGGTTATAACAGCGATACTACAAGACCATTAAAGGGCATAAATAGGTTTTCCATCGCCTCTGTTTTGAAGGAAGACGAGGTGACGATAACGAAAGCATTTATCATGTATACAGTACAGTACAGTACATGTGGCAGCAGTGAATGGAGAGTGATTTTCGATGTGACTAATGTCGGGATTAAAAAGGGAACTGTAGCGAGGAATGTGTCTAGTTAGATAGCTATCGTTGGAATTAATTTTAATAAATTTCCTCCTGTTTTATACTTTTCAACCGTACATTTACTTTGAGAATAATATTTTCTAGTTTCTCCTATTTTAGTTTGCTATCCATTCTCTGCATCTGTACTGATAACGGCACTAATTATCTGCTGTTAAAAAAATATATAATATACAGCGCAAAATATATTTTATTTGCGTAAACGTGTATATAAAAGTTAAGTGTATTTTTAATGGGAGTAAAAAGCAAACACTATTATGTTACAGGATATGTAATTTGAACTTTGTAACGAAATCGTGCTTCCTTATTTCGAAATCTTAAACTATAACGTCATAAATTATCAATAAAACATGACCTATAGTCAAGTCTTAATCCTTGAGATGCCTCCATAGGGCCTACGGAGCCCCTATGTAATTAATTATAGTAATATAATAGGACTGTATATGATTTAGCATTTATAATAATTTGTTTTAAATATTTCTTAAAATACAAATTAAACTTATTCATATAATAGTAAATTTAAAGCCCAAAATTCACGTCTTATCGCAGGGACCTCTAAGAGGCTGTTACTATTGTTATTCATTCTGTATCTAAAAGCTGGTGTTCTCGGGGCCTTCGAGGTCTTTTATGGGGCCCGGAACGAAAGGACCTACTCTACGGTGGGTCCTTTTGGAGTTTTCCGGGTTTTCTTCACGTGCCACACCTAAATAGGGGGCGAATTTCCCGTAAAAACAAAAATCCCTCCTGGAAAGTATCATTTAAAAGTTTACTTCGAAGAAGATTGTTGTGTAGGATATATATAGGCTGGCCCAAAAGTTAGTTAACCGTATTTTTTGTGTTGTAGTTACTGTACACTTGTGATCATGAATCATACACTCACTGTGTTAATTTGGTAAATATTTATGTATTGATTAAGTGTTTAAGCACCCCAATAAGGGTATTTAATTTTTACAGTGGTTAACTGATTTATGAGCTATCGTGTTTCGTAATTTTTCTACGACGTTTAAATGTCTTTTTTTTTTTAAAGGTAAAGTTTTAAATGAATTATTTTCTACAGTATTTCTAAATTTCGGTATCATCTTGCTCCTGTGTAAGTCTTTAAAATGTACACCACGTTAACTCTTCCCTACCTTAAACTTTTCAAAATGTCAATCACGATGTCCTTCCTTCATGCAAAACTCGTAAAATGCTAAATACATTGCTCTATGTAAAATATTCTTTTTTTTTTTTTTTAAATGTCAAACACACAATGGCTTTTCTATACAAACTTTTTTTGGTTCAATTTGTAATTCATCTATTCCTTCTCTACGTGAATTTTTTTTAAAATATCAATTAAAATGCTCCTATTCTTTATAGAAAAATGGCAACATTGTTGCTGGACTTTTTTTTTATTCAGGTTCCGTTTTAGACAGGTTTTACCGTAATCGATACCATCGCCTTTAAGCCTTCAGATTGGTTCAGAGATGTTAAGGAAGTGGGGGCCATAACTTCCGAACGGATGACCCGATTTTCCTGAAAATTTCTAGAAACGTTTCTCCCTAATACATAAACCTCCTTGAAAAATTTCGTAAATTTTCGACAAAGGACACAGGAGTTATTAAGCTTCAAACTGGTTAAACAAAATCGCCCCCCCCCACATTAACATCCATACGTACAGATAAACTCCACGAATGTTCTGCTTTTCTGTACTTTTTTTTCACTTAAAATACTCATTCGCATGCCACTTGTAGTACAAAATTTCAAATATAATAATTGTACAGTGGGGAAATTAGAACTATATATCTAATTACGATTTATTCTCG
>NW_019387033.1:9876-16519 GCF_000671375.1 Centruroides sculpturatus | reverse complement strand
TTGTTAACAAAGTAATATACTGATCTAAAAAACACAAAACTTTACTGTATCACTTTCTAGAGATTATGTGAGGAATAACAGAAGGGTTTTTTAAATAGATTTGCACAGTCCTTGAAGTACATTTGTGAGTTATATAGAAAATTACACTAAACATGTTTTTTATGATTTAGATTAAAATATACAGTAAGGCTTTGCTTAACACTGCCTTGCTTAATGCTGATTCAATATAATGCTGTCTGCTTGAAGCCTTAAAAAAAGCTCAAAATTTATGCTGATTTAAATTATTGCAGCATTTTATTGATTCCTATATAATACAATATTTACGAACACAAACCAATCAGAAAAAGGTGGCAAAAAAGGTGTACTTTTTTTAAATTTATGCTTGTTTGGTGCAGTTTTGGAAAAAATATATCATGGAATCCATAGGCAATATTAACTTTGCTTGGCAAGAATTAACTGATAAATGCACGAATGAAGTGTGGAAGAAGTTATGGCTGAAGGTATCCAAAAATTCTCAATGAGAAGAGCCTATCGCTGTATCATTAGGTTGATTAAACTCAACCTAATCGATACAGCAGGACTAGAAGATGTAGACGAACAGGATATTGAGGAGTTACCGCAGGTTTCAGGTGAGAGTCTTATCAACAACGACCTTCAAGAATTGGCAAAACAAGAAATCCATGTAGAACTGGAAAATAGTGATTCTGAAAATGAATAACCCAAAATATTTCTCTACAGATTTCCTTAGTAAAAGTTTGGTAACGATAACCGAAATTGTTGATCAAATTGTAGCGAATGATCTAGATTTTGAAAGGAATGCAAAAGCAAAACAAGGCGTTTTGGATGCAATCTTCTGCTGCCGACATTTGCTTAAGGAAAGAAAAAAAGCGTCAAATGAAACTTCAGGATTTTATTGCAAAAAAAAAAAACAAGAATTTCAGAAAAGTCTGGACCTTCATCACAAAAAATGAACTAATTAATATACACACAGAAATGTATAATAATATGTGTGTGTTATTTAACATATATTATTATTATACAAATTAATATAAAAATAACTTAAAATTAAAGTAAAATTTTTTCTTTTTGGTTGCGTGTTTTTCCTTTTCCCTATTTACTCTATGTTAAAATGACCTCGTTTAACATTTTGTCATCTAGGAACACATCCCCCGTGTTAAACGGGGTTTTACTGTATTTACATATTTACATATTAAAATTTCAGGCCAAACTAGTGTATCCTAGGACAATCTAGTTTGGCCTAAGCCGAACTGATTTAGAATTATTATTTAAGTCAGGCCTGGCCAACCCAAATTATTTCGTGGGCCACTTTGATTATGCGTAACATTACAATGAGCCACAATTTAGGCAAACATGCTTTTAAAAAAGTAAAACAAATACAAAATGAATAAGATTTCATTGTTATACCAAGAGTTCATACTCGCACTTGTGCATTATAACAATGACACATGCAAATTTTCATTTATTTAATTGTTTTGGTCAACAGGAATGCTCAGATGATGACAATATTTTGCCAAAAGGAAAACCACCTCATTTAATGGTGTTTAGTAGTGAAGAAAAATTAATATTAATGTGAAATACTTTTGATTGTGATAATTAATAATAAAGCATTTCAATAAATGTATTTCTCTTAATTATGAAAAATAGTATACTTTTGCTAACTTTTGGAACCTAACTCTATGTTTTGTTCTAGGCTTTTGTTTCATATAGCATGGATTTACATAACATGGGAATTTTTGGGAGCTTAACTACCATGTTATACTGGGGATATCAGTATATTTATAATAAATTTAATTAAATTGATTGTTTTGAATTATTACATAAATCAATTCTTCTATTGAAATTCATATTGTAATTATTGTTAAAAAAGACATATAGGGTCTGATAAAAAAATATCCAATCTGAGATCAGGAAAAAGAAACCTACCTATCTATTTGGTTGAAACACTAGTCCCCTTCTGAGTTCACACATTTCTTCCAGCAATGCTTCCACTATTGGAGGCATTTTCAAAGTCATTTATTGGAATCTCTTCATCAGGCACTTTGTCACATTAGTCTTGATCTCCTCTGCACCTTGAAAGCTCTTTCCTGAGTGGCGTCTTGAGTTTGGGGAAAGAGCCAAAAATTGGCCAGAGCCATGTCTGGAGTATAAGGAGGCTGCTGAACCTGTGTTTTGCAAGGAATGCCTGGATGAGAGACATCTGTGGGCTGGAGCACTTTTGTGATGAATGAATCAGTCACCAGACTGCCAGAGCTGTGGTTTTGTGTGCCTAACAGCATCTCATAGATGACAAAATTGAATGAAAATTCTTTTTTTAACACATTACCTCATTTTCATTTAATCACTAATGTGATAACAGCTTAAATGTGCAACTATCACAAATGCCTGAAAGTGACTGCAGGGTAGGATAGGCTCACCAAAATTACACACATGCAATAGGGTCCTAGGTCATATGATGACATAGTCTCTTCTCTACTTTGCAAATACTTGCAATGAAAAAAAATAAGGTTTGATACTTTTGATTAGACCTCATATATGAGGTCTGATCAAAAGTACTAATAAAATCATTTTTAATTTTTATATTGAATGATATTAAAATATTGGTATTTATTTTTAATAAATTAATTAATGCTAGTTAAATGCAGTTTTCACAGATCAAAAAAAATTATAATTATTGTTTTATTTTATTCCTTTTACGTATATTAGCCCCTCTAAGAAAAAATATAATTAGTAGCTTTAATAGCTATACTTCAGTACTTTATTGAATAGAAGATTTTCATATTTTTAAGTAAATAATTATATCATGTTAAAAAATTTTTTCAGAGAATAAAATAGATTCAGAAAATTATGTGCCTATGACGAAATATGATCATTCGTCTCTCTTTTTGAATCTTACAAATACTACTGATGATTTTGTTACTCCTATAAAATATGACATTTCAAGTGATTATTTAGAAATGGCATCACCATCTACTTCTTCACAACCTGATAACACAGGTAAAAAGAATTTTTATACGTAATAATTTCTTAATATAAGTTAATGTAAAATTTTTTATGGTGATAATGTTGTCTAACATTTATTTTAATATTTACTTTAAAATTGCACTGTAGTTATGACTTTTTTTTTCCATTAAGTCCATATAAAAAGTATTTTTCAGGAATGTTAATACAAAATTATTATTTTTAAATTTTATTTTATCTTATTCTTTCTTTCACTTATATATTATTTATGATATGGAAAAATTTTGAATTTTTTTAAGCTTTTGAACATTCAAGCACATTTTGTAGCAATGCTACATCTTCATTTTATAATGGTTTGGTATTACAGTAGAGCATCAATTATCCGACTCAATTGGGGACTCATGTTGGTCGGATAACTGAAAAGAATGAAAAAAATACATTATTAGTATAGTATATTAGTATATCCCATGTAATTAGTATATCATTAACCAACTTCGCGTTGAATTTTCATCGATGTTTAGCCTAACAAATTTTTAAAAAATAATAATCGTTGCTATTGTATTGTTAAAAATTATTTTTAAATTATTTTATTGCTCACAAAACAAACAACCACTCATAATTTGAAAATTAAGTCTCATTTAAATACTGGCCTCCCTTCAATGGTCGAGCTGTTGATGCCAGCTAAAACATGCAAAAATTTAACAAAAATAATATTAAAGTATCCAAGACATAGCCAAATATTGTAGCGCCACATCACTTGCGGACATTTGAAATTTGCCAACTAGAACGGTCAGTTAACCGATGTGACGGTTAATCGGGGGTCAGATAATCGATGCTCTACTGTACTATAAAAGATTATAATATATTCAGTTCAGTTGCCTGCTGTTTTATGGAAAACAAATTCTAAAGATGAAATTTTTTATATATAAGGGTCATATTAGTAGTTTTTCAAATATTAATAAAATGATAGAAATAACCTGGTTGAATCTATATATGTGTACGAAATTGGATTCATGACTGATGTCTGTCTGAGTGTCAAATCCAAACAGCTGAGCTTCTTTTTATATCTGTGAGCTGCCAGAGCTGTGGAAAAAACAAAGTGATGGTCTTAAGGAAACTTTATACTTATATTCAGGACATGGGCTATAATCCATTTCCAAAATCATTTGATTTTATAACTTTTGATAGAATTATGATACATTTTCCTGAGTGAAGCCTGGTATTGTATCTTTGCTAGTAAAGAAATATAATAGAATAACAGGCATGAATTAATTGTTTGTTTATAAAATAATACACAAGTAGTAATAAATATTCTTAAAATAATATTTATAAGATGTTTTAAAATTATTTTGAATTTTAGAAATAAATTTTGTACCTCACATTTCAGGAAATACTCATAGTTCCTGTTCTGCATCTGTGTGTATTCTAACAATTTGTTTCATGATAGGAGTGTATTCCTTGAAATGCTGCTAAGTATACAGTAGAGTGTCGTTTATCCGAATCAATTGGGGACTGGGGTGGTTCGGATAACTTATTTTTCGGATAATGAATCATGTATGAAAAAATATATTAATTTATCCCATGTTGAAATTTCTCTCTGTTGCGTGTCGCTTTGCGTTGAATTTTCGTCAATGTTAAGCCTAAGGAAGACTATTGTATCGTTAAAAATTATTTTTTTATTCTGTACAAACAAAATAAATTTATTGAAAAATATAAAAACAATAAAAAATTATACTTCAGATGTTAATTTAGTATCAAAAACGTAAAATATTTGAGTAGCCCAAGAAATAGCCGAAGATTGCAGCGCCACAGCACTAGCGAAAATTTAAATTTGCCGACTAGAATGCTTTCGGATAACAGACGTTTCGGATAACCAGCTTTCGGATAAACGACGCTCTACTGTAATCATTTAATGAATTTAGGATTACGTCACTGATTGTATAAGTCGGGAGTTTCTATTTGACTATTCTAAGAAAATCATAAATCGTTTAAAAAGCGAAAATTTAATTGCAGGCAAACCCCGACTTTTGGAAGAAATGGTTTTCTAAAATTTGTACTAAAGTTGAGAAATAGAGTTGTGTGTTATAAATGATGTTTCGTGCCTACAGAGCTTAAAAGACAAATTTAGAAAAATCTTTTGTTAAGGTAAAGGAAAGTTTAAAAAAAAACGCGAATATGGCATAATGCGTAAAACATTATTTAAAACGTTAAAACCATAGGTTAAACATTAAACAGATAATAAAAATGAATTCTCACAAATGATTTTGGTCTTACCAAAACCAAAACTTGACAGAAAGCACCACTGCCTAATAGTCTGAATTTTTTTTGTTTTTGGTCGGCTGAAACCGTATGAACCGACGAATTTGGTTCACAGTTATAATTTTTGGCTTAAAATTTTAACAAATAACATTTTTAACATTTCGAATGAATGAAGATTTACGTAAATATTAATGTAATAAATGGTTAAAGTTTGATAAGTAGGCTCAATGAATCAGAGCGATTAATTCGTTTATACTGTAGAAGTTGGATAGGTTCGTTTTAGAGAGTACTTTCTCACTACAGTATCAACAAACTGTTGGTAAAAATAATCGACACACAAGTTACATAAAAAGAAAGAAAAATTTTAACATAGACATAGCATTCTGAGCATTCGTTAGAAGTTATAAAATTCTATGCATAGAAATCGAATTTTATTATGGTATTTTAAATTATTATTATACAGATGGTTTATATAGTGCGCACTATCTCACACACAAACAATAAGATGGAAAAAGAAATAAAACTGGTGGTTTATGACTGATGTTAATTCGAATAAGTGCGTTCAGTTTGCGGTTTCTAAATAAATAACTTCCGAATTTTCATTTCTCACAAAAATATGATACTGAGATAATTATAGATAAGCGAAAATTAAATGAGAAGATAATGAACAATAATTATTATTTTTTAATGCATAAACGATGTATTATCTATATATATAAAATTGCTTGTCCTGACTGACTCATTCACTAACTGATTCATCATCGCCCAGAGCAAATCGCTGAACCTAAAGAGGTGAAATTTGGTACACAGTTAGGGTACGTCATGAAAACGCTCACTAAGAAGGGATTTTTCGAAATTCCCCCGCGGGGGGAGAGGGAGAGGATTAAGTCTTAACTGGAAGAACAGCTTCTACTGTACTATTTTACATGCGATTTTTTGTTACGTTTAGTCTTCGTTAAGTACTTAAGTGTATTAAATTAATAACATTTCAGACATTGTTACAAATATTTTTATATACTGTATTTCGATTTTTTAACCAAATGTTCGAACCTTTTTAAATTCGAATTTGTTATTGTGTATCGGTTCGATTATAGAACGATTGTAAACGTTCCAGAAAATTGATCAAATTGAAAATACACTGGTACCTCGGTATACGTCTGCTTTAAAATACGTCCAATTCGGAATATGTCCTGTTTGGACGAAACAAATTTTGCTCGGTATACGACTTTTATTCGGTATACGACATAATTCAATTATACGCGCCATTAATGAACAAGTAGCACTATCAGTGTACTAGACCAGACTAGACGTTTGCGGGGCAACGGTTTATAACTTTGTTAAATTTCTTCTGATTTTAATTTGTAAGTAAAATTTTATTATTTTTATTAATCATGAATTGCAAAAA
>NW_019387033.1:0-9334 GCF_000671375.1 Centruroides sculpturatus | reverse complement strand
AATATTATCAACAGTCGAGTAGCCTGCACGAAAACCAGCCTGACTCTCTGAGAGAATATCTCTCATACTCAACCAACTTATTAACCTGTAATACAAAACTCTACAAAAAATCTTAGAAACACAACACAACAACGAGATACCTCTATAGTTTGTAAGTACTGACCTTAAACCACCTTTAGGCACCGGAACCAATAAAGAACTCTTCCATTCATCCGGAATAACACCAGTTTTCAAAACCTTATTAAAATTATCTAATAAACAAAAGAAAGCACTATCAATTTTCCAAAATTCAGTAGGAATACCATCTATTCCCGGAGCACCACCAACATTCGACCTACTTAAAACGATTCTTAGTTCTTCCTCCGAAATATAAGAATCCAATATTTCGTTCGACCAAGTCACGCAATCATTAAAAACCACTAAATCAACATTATATGGACTCTCAGAGCCATAAAGGGAGAAGAAATAACTAAACCAATCAAGTAAACTGATATTTACCTTAACACAACTTCCTCTTGCTTTACATAAATTCCAAAATAATCTATTATTTTTATAAAAGTTTTTAACATTTTGTAACCTATTACAAAATTCCTTCTTCTTTGCTAAACATAATTTCTTTACCAAACTACGGTACAATACAAAAACTTTCCTCTGAACCGCTAAACCGTTTTTCTTAAACTCTAACCAAGCTCTATTTCTAGCTCTAATCATTAATCGACAATCCAAATCAAACCAATCATCAATTCCAACCATAGTCTTTTTCTTTTGAGTCAATCCTTTCACTTTGGCAAAATCCAGTATCACCTTACTGAGCTCCAATAGAGATAAATTAGGGGTCTGCTCCAAGCAGCACCTCAAATCAGCAGACAACGATTCCAGCTGATCACTGTCCCAGAAAATCCTCTGATAACAAGTGCCAGAATCACCTGAGTAATCTGTAGCACGATCTTCCAAATAAAGGACTATTGGGCAGTGATCAGACAAAAAACAACTCTCTATTCTAAAACATTTAATACAATTCCACACAGAAGAAGTAACTATTCCCAGATCAATTACTGAGGATCCTCGGTTAGAGACAAAAGTAAACTCTCCCGCTTCATCACCAGCAGCTCGACCATTTAGAATTATTAAATCATTATCTGCACAATACTCAAGAACTTTCCATCCTCTCACATTCATATTTACATCTTTGGAAGTTCTACTTCTCTTATTAACAGTAATACCGCTACTATCACGTATACTTGTCAAAATTATATTATGGTCACCAATCCGTGCATTAAAATCACCCAACAAAATCCAATTAGAGTTGTCGATCTCAAACTGGAACAATATATCAAAAATTTCTTGCCATCTTTGTTTCTATATATAAACAAAACAAATATTAAACTCTCCTAACGGTAACAAAATATTAATCAGTACAATATAACTATTTCTATAAATATTAAATTTCAAAGAAGATTTAACGCAAAGCAACCAACCAGCCATAGGTCTACCTCTGTTGTGGACCCTCAAGGCATCACCAACGATACAATGATATTCTCTTAATTCCTCCCAATAACATCTACTCCCACCTTTAACAAACCATGTTTCCGATAAAAAAAAAACCACATCATTCTTCAATAGATAACTCTAAAAGGAACACAATTCCACGCCATAATAGAAAACACAGAAGTCATTGGTGGTTGCTATGAGATCAGCACCACTTTGGCCGATACTTCATCAAATTTATACCGCACTCCATCTACCAATAACTTATCATCACTTAACCAAACATTTCTTGCTCCTTCCTCCCTTTTTTTCTTTTCAAAAATCCTTAGGTTATATCTAATATCTCTTAAACATTTAGAAAAATCATAACTAGTAACTAATAGTGATTACTATTAAGAATAGACAGATTGTTTTTCAGCATAATTCAAAAATAGATACATCAGAGTTTCAAAAAAGAGAGAGAACTTAATTTGGACTTCTAAATATTACAATTGTCTGAAAAGTGTTGTGATCAGCAATACATCTTGATCCATGTGAATCAATACTCCAGCTTTATTAGATTTATGGATTTGGACTCTTGACTTGTGGCATTTTTAATGTTTTAATATGTTGACTGCTAACCTGTTATATTTAAAACCATTCTCTTGATGCCATTTTGATTTTGTATACATGTATTTCTCACTTAATGACTGAATTCCATTCCTATGGTCTAGTTGTTAAACAAATTAGTTAATAAATGATGAGCTTAATTATTTTATTTTTGATAAAGAAACTTTCTAAAGGAAACTCCAACTTGATAACTTTGCTTCAATTTGCATCTCTTACATATTATAAAATAAAAAAAGTACAATTGGCAAAAATTATTAAAATGTTATTCTGTACCAAAAAAATTAAAGTTCATTTATGTATAATAAGTTATTGATATCCTTTAAAGGGTTGAAGTTAAAATGGTTCCAGATTATCATTGGAGTTATCAGTAGATTTATCAGGACCTGTAGAGGGCCTGGGTAAGGAAAATGACTGTGAAGAAATGGAAATAGTTTCAGGTGTAGGCATCCTGGGTGTAGCTTTTGAGAAGAATGTTGTTAGTGTGATTTGCTTTATAAGTTTCTATTATTGTTTCGTATGTATGAAATTTCATATATTATTGCTCCACTTTTATCAACCATTCAATATTCAGTCCATACCCTCTAGTTCTAATATAGCTGCATTCAATTTCAAGAATATACCTTAGAGAATATACCCTTTACACTGAACTTTTCTGCTTCTTTGCTCATTGAAAAAAAATGTAAAAACTTTACACTATTTAAGATTTATACAAAAAGAAAAACTGAAGTCTTCTAAACATCCTTTCACTAAACTGTTACAGAACTTTTAAACAACTTACATAAATATAGGTCAGGAAGAGCCTATAAAACAAGATTGACTCTGCCAATTTTGATTGTGTGAGATCGAGCACTTGATTTTGCACAAATTTAAGAAAATTATTAAGCCTATTTCTCCATTGTGATCATTAAGAAAACATCGCACAGAAAACAGATTGAATGACAACCTGTTCTATCAACAGCTGGGAGAGAATTATAACATCTGAGCATTAGATTAAACAATTGGATGTCAAAGGAGGAGAAAGTCCACGAGTAAATAGAAGGAAATTGAACCAAATATGGTCATGACAGCTCCATATGATGACATCTTAACGTCATCAACAGCTACCTGTGACCACACACCTGCATATTCGTTGCTAAACATCCTATCACCTGACAGGTTTTCCCAGGCAAAATCAGATAAAAGGGAGGCTAGAACTCGAATTGAGGTGGACTTCAGCAAAAGCCATACATCGGCAGACATCTCCAGCCAGCCTGTTCCAGCAGACACCTTCAGACTTGTCATAGCCAGTCTGACATATCCTAAGACACCATACAGAACTGAAGCCACCCAAGGCCCAACTTAGAAGCAGCCAATACAACACCTCTATATGAAGACCAACATTGACCCAATATTCCCGGAGATCATCAAATTGTATATCTACTAGAGGTAAATGCTTAGCTCATATGTAAACTCTCTCTATTGGAGTATAGAAACATAAAAACGGAATAGATGGCCCAAGTGAGATACTCAGTCATTTAATAACCTTTTAGTCATGTAGCTTTAATAGTTTATATGGTAATGTATTGTAGCCGTAGATTTACCTAGTTATTAAACGTATGTTATGTTTATAAACTTGACTGCCTGTCATTTCTTAGAACCTATCAACTTACCGACCTCTCCATTTGAGAATTTAGACCCTCCTATTCAATCTTTGTTCACAATTTGTAGGTTAGGATGCATTTAATTCTATCCTAACTGGTGTCAGCATCCTGACGTTGGCTGGATCTTGCAATCCCGCCGATAATTCATCGAAGCACCATCCAGTTGACAACAAGACAGACTTTACCAACCTGAGGCCAAACAAAGGATTTGGGACCTCCTACCTGCAGCTAATCTCACAATTGTGAAAGGATATTTAGAAGACTTCAAAAGTTTTTCTTTTTGTACAAAACTTAAATGGAGTGTATTTTTACATTTTTTAAAATATATATTTTATTCTGGATTTTCTTTTCTCTTCTCTTTCCAAGCTCTTTTACACTTCCAACTCTGTTGCCCTTCTTTCAATTCTTGGCACTTCCTCTATGTGAAATCATGCTCTTTCTTTTCACTAACATTTTGTACTATGGAATGCATAATAAAGTACAAATTTATAAATGAAATATGTAGTCTTAGAGATTGTGAACACTTCTTATAGTAACTACTGATCAACTGCAGGGACAAGCCTAAGAGTATGAAAGGGAATTTCCAAGGCGCAACTGAGAAAGGAGATTCCCCATACTGGATTCCTGGTTATAAGTCTAAGTGGTCATTAAACAATAATTAATAACCAAACACGTTTATCGTTACCGAGAAAATTTAAATTAAAAACAAACGTTTTCGACCTATTACATAGGCCATCGTCACAATGGACAATTGGAAGATTCTGTTTTAATTAAATTTGTTTTTTAATTAATAAATTTTAATTAAATTCCAATTTGTTTTAATTAAATTTTCTCAGCAACGATAAAGGTGTTTGGTTATTAATTATTATTTTGCTGAGCACATTCCTTTTAAACATTAAATAATAGGTCATTATGTGAGGAGTGGCTGTATTTTATTGTTGAATTTTTCCATTTTTTTAAAAATAACTCATCTGTGACTTCATGATTGTAATAAACCAAACTATTGCTATAATTAATCAGGCTACCAAGCTGCAGGGTCTCAAAAAACACTTAGTGTTGCTTCAGTATTCATGAGAAGGGTCGCAAGAGCTACATGTATCCAGAATGATGGCTTTTTGAATGTTATAAGAAAGAATTTTAGTATTTAAGGCCTTCAGATGAGTTTGGAAAGTTATTGGGAATACACCTGTGGAGGATAAGCTATAGGACAGATATATGCTCTCTCCAGTTTCCATAAGTTTTTGACTTCAATTGCCAGTCTTTGTTTTTCTCAATTTTGACTGTAAATCCTGTTTGTAAATTTTGGTTATACAGGACGTTGGTGTCAATTAGACCTGTTTTGTCTTTTCAATAAGTGTGATTATCAAGCCTATTGACAGAAAAGGTTTTATCTGTTCTTATCTCTCTTTGTATAATTTAGTCCTCACTGTCAAGGACATCAGAATGATAGTATTTCTAATACAGTGTAAATTCAGAAAGGTCAGTCATAGAGCTATATGATGGTGTATTATTTTTTGGGACATTATTTTACCTTTTCATGTACTCTGTGTTAACAGTTTACATCATCTGATATGATCGACAGTCTCACCAGTCTGGTGACACTATTGAAATTCATTTTCGGTGTTTTATTTGAGAATGTGCTTCCTGTAATTTTGTGTTGCTATTACCTTATCCTGAATTGCCATCATAAAACCATTGTCTGTGCATATAGATCATCACATTTGAACCACTGGTTTGATGCTGTTTTGTTGACAGTCTTTAAAGAGATGGTATTCATGGTTGTATTTGTTTGGATTGCTAGTACTGTAGAAAATTATGGTCCCTAAACTTTTTCCATATTGTATGTTATATTATATATGAAAGGTGTTATGTCAGTGTCTGAGGAACACACAGTTCAGTAGAGTTTGTACTCTTCTATTTTTGTTAGGAAGTATTTTCTTTAGCTTTTGATCTATCTTGTGTGAAGTTATCTGATTTTAATAATTCTAAGTCCACTGTCATCAGTGGAAGTGTGACTTCACTGCAGACTTGTGTGTCTCATACAATGGTTCATCAGTGATAACTCTTAATGCAATTAGCGAGTTATTTAGTTTTGTATTTGTCCATTTGATGATACCAAAAGAGTGTGCGAGTATACAGGTAGTAATTTTATTTATCAGTATTTCAGAGAGAAATTTGTACATTGTAGGTAAGCATGTAATAGTGTAGTATTCACCATGTTGCTAGTTTGCTGCTGCTTTTGTATAAGGAATGTTATTCTCTTTAGAACAGCAGTTGGGTTTTGGATGAATTTGTTGTACATCTTTGCAAGTGTGTTACAAAAGCATGGCAGTTATATACCAGAAATTAGCTTTTCCTTGCTTTGTTTCAACTGTTGGTATATAGCTGCCTTTCAACTTTGTATTTTAATTCTTGTTTTCTGTCTTCTTTTTCAGTCTATATTTGGTTAGTCCTAGTCGTAAGTTAGCTTAGGGACTCTTAACTTGGTTTCTGGTTAGGTTATGCTAGGTTAAGTTAAATTAGATTAGGGTTTGTTAGCTTTAGTTGTCTGGTTAGGTTTATTCTAGGTTATAGTAGGTTAATTTAGTTAGTGAGTAAGTTGACATTTAAAAAAAAATAAATAAATACATAAAAAATATGATGATAAAAAAATAAATAAAAATTTTGGGGTCTTGCAGTTTGTCTCTGTCAGTCTGTTTGTCTTGTCTAATTTGTCATCATGTTCGTATGCTTTTCGCACTGTCTTGTCTTGTCTTATCTAGCTGTTAAGTAGTATTAAGATTCGCGATCGCATTCAGTTTTATTAGTATTAATTAGCTATTAGTCTTCCTACTAACAGCCACTTGGCACTAATTTCTACACTTAGCTCAACACAGTTCAAAAATTGGGGATATCCTCCATACAACACAATTTCCAGTTTCACTCTAACATGGTTTTGGAAATTCTCCATAAAAAATTCCATACAATTTTTAAATGTAAACTTTGTTATTCAATATTTTTTTTATTCAAGTAAACATGCGTGTTGTCTCAAATTTGCCCATAGATTTTAGAATAATGAAATTTTCTAATTATTTTGTACTTTTTGTTCGGTTTACTTTAATTAAAACTGGTAGGACAAGGAAGAAAAAATTGCACTAGCTTTCTTATAAACTAGGTGTTGTGGTTGCTTTAAGATTTTAAAACTGTCACTGTGTCTTCTATTTATAGACTAATGTTCATATTTAGTAATGTTTATTTAAACATTTTTAGATAAGTGATATTAAACTTTTTTTAACTGTAGGTAAGCAATCATTCATAAAATGATGAGTGAACTACAGCAGTATCTTTGTACTTGAACAATTTGGTATTTGAACACAAATTCTGGAAAAAGTCACTTTGTCTCATATAGCACAGATTCAACTGAACAAACACAACTCTTTAGAAAAATTTTCATTTAATAACATTTTTATTTTGTCATTCATAAAAAATTTTTTTATGATAAAAATAAAAAAATAAGAAAATGTTGCTGATACTTCTGATCAAGATTTAAAAAAAAAAGCTGAGTTGATGATGATACTTTGTAAAAAGAAAATGCTCTCATTTAACTATAATTAATTATAACATGTACAGTACTTTTAATTGTGATTGTTAATTAAATATTGACTAGAAATAAATTATTGATTTATTTCTAAACATATTCCTCTTGGTGACAGCAAAAGTATACTATTGTTTTCTAACTTCTGGGGTCTAATCCTATGTTTTGCATTTGTCCTTTGTTTCGTATAGCACAGATTAAAATATCATTACATTTTTTTAGAATGTAACTACTGTGTTATACGAGGAATATCTGTAATTGAATTGTTTGTTATTTTAAGTTTTTAATTTAAATAATATTTGTTATTTATTAATAGTTGCTTTAAATGTAATATTTTTTTCAATTTACAGAAGGATATATGACAATGAGTGCAGTTGGTTCATTAACTGTTGATGTCCCTAATTCACTTCCTTCAAAACAGACAAGTTTAGTATCAGATTCACCATCTAATTCTTTGGATCTTCCAAAAGGTTTTGAGGGTTATGTGCCAATGGCTCCAGTTGGAATAACAATACCAACAGATTTGCCTCTTCCCAAAAATATTAATTCAAATTTAAAGCAAGAAGATGGTTATTTGGATATGACACCTTTATCTACATCCTTACCAAAAACAGTCAGTCAGTTACCTGGTGAGTTTTGTAAGTTGATTTTTAATGTACTTTGAAATTTATTTTTTTAAATGTTATTTATTGAAAGGAAAGCTAATTAATGTAAAAATGAATATACTGTGTTAAATAATTTTAACACTTCCCATTTTACTGTTATAATGAAACAAATCTTTATTTTATTTTTTCGGCTGTTATAGAATATAACAGGAAAAGTATGATATTAGTCAAATTTTGATCCCTGGTTTTTTTATATGCTTAGACACTCTAGGAGCTGAAAAATATAAAAACTCCTTACGAAATTGTGTGATATTTTGCATTATATCTCAAAACTGAATGAACCAAAATTTTTAAACTTGGCTGGGTTATTTCTATACATGGAGCATTGATAATGGTAAATTTTGGTGATTAAAGGTCAAGGGGATAGAGGGGTAGAAGTCATATGTTGTCTGGGGTCAGGCTTAATGTAAATTTTACTCATTGGCATTTATAAATTTTTTAAAACCTTGCCAACCCTTAAAATAATGCTTTTGCCTTTTTATAATAATTAATAATAATAATAATAATATAAAAATCAAAAAATCTACATAATCTTTTTTAACCTCCTGCTTGAGTGGCAGGAAAGTTGAGCAAGAGCCCTTGTTGAGTTTTTCTCATTTTAAATTCCAAATTTAAAAATTTTTTATAACACTATTTTGCAGTATTGAATGAAACTTATATTTCAACAAATTAAAGTGTCAGTAACACACACAAATTCAAATATAAAATAGAACTCATTTATTAGAAAGTCCTTTAAAAGCAAGATATTCTAATACATTGGCAAAGTCCTACACATTTTAAAGTAAAGTAGTTTGGATAATAGCAAGTTGCATATTGGCAAGATTTTCCTACTAGAAAGCTATTTTTGTGCACCACCTATGAAATTAGTTTACTTAGTAGCAAGTTTTGACAATGAATGCTCCCCTACCTGTCTCCCTTCATCTAATGAAATGGGTTACATGTCCTGCATCTCCTGTACTGTGTGATAAAGACTGCATTTTCAACCTTGCCAAGGTAAAGAATGGTAAGCAAAAAGCCAAGACATGATTTGCATTTTTTTTATGTTATAAAAGTTATGAAACTGTGCATTTGCTTAAAAGTGGATGGAAGCTAAAAATGTTGCTGAAAAGTTTAGTGAAAAGTTTGTATGAGTCAATAATTTCATGCATAAAAAACAAAGAAGTTGCAAGAGAGTTTCAGCTTGGAAAAAAGGCAACAGCCATGCAGAGATGAAAGTCATGTGATGGAGGAAAGTAATGAAGGAAAGGCAATAAATGAAGTATGATCATGCCTATCCACGCTCAGCATCTGAGGCTTTGGAAACATTGAAAAAATTCCATGAACTCATGATAATGGCTTGACTGCACTGTATTCTTTGT
>NW_019387032.1:6576-19288 GCF_000671375.1 Centruroides sculpturatus | reverse complement strand
ATTGTAATGTTTACTCGATACAGTTGAAAATGTGTTAGTATTTTCAAGCGATGTCTTGTGTTTAATATAATTCCAAATAAAGCCTTTAGTTATATATGTTTTATCGAAGCAAAACGGTAAAATTGTTGTTAACAAATTAAGCCAAATGGCATTAACACGCACATGTTCTATTATATACAGGGTGTTCTCGTCTACACAATTTGTCAAAAAATACGACATATGAAAGAAAAAACACAACATTGTCTTTTCCACTTTCGCCAAAACATGACCTTAAAATAGTGTGGGAGTGATGCTGTGATCGTTAGAAATGATTAACTGATTACTTATCCACGAGTAAAGTACGTACCATTAAAAATGGAGGTGTTTAAACGTAAGATAACAGGGAAATGCTTATACGCATAAGATTTCGAATCTTTTCTCCTGGTGGGGAATATATGAATTTATCACAAAGATTTATTACTCGATCACCAGTTTAATCTACTTCATAAAATTTAGACTCTTGCTTTTTTATCGAATCGTCTATTGTTTTATAACTGAATACGTAATTTGATTATTACAATTTTTGTGTTATTATACAATAATCACACTAACTAAACTAACATAAGAAAATTTTTAATCAATTATATGCACTTTTTTATATAAATACATAAACTTTTAGGTACACAATTTAAAATGTATAATGCAATTGGGGCTTCTTAATAGTCTTTCTTACGTTAGACAATTTTACAATATAAACATTAGGTGTATAATAATCTATTAAAATTAAAACAGATACATTAAGACAGTTTAAAGTTATTACCAAACTCGTAAAAATTAATAACGTTTAATTAAACAACTGTTTTTCAGTTGTTGTAAACACAACTTTAAACACTTTCTCTCATGTTTTCCTTTTTTTATACTGTACAAATATTTAATTTAAATATGTTTTTTCATTATAAAGTTATCTTACTTTCACTGATATAAAATCCACTAATTCTAACTTCTATTAATAACACTTATTTTTTTTACATTAAATTAACTTTTCAGTGCCGGTCATATAACCAGCACATAGAAACTAGTAAAGTTTATTTATTATTAGTTGCTATTTACAGGCTCTTCCTGAAATAGCATGCAAGTAATTTTCCATAAATTCTTTTTGCAGTTATTCTTATTTACATAAATTAAGTATTTTTATCCATATTTAAACTGGTATTATTATTTATTTGTTCTGCCAGTTTTACTATCTTAATATATTTATAAAATTTTCATTTTATTATGTTACTTATTTTTAACCACTGTAACTGTTTCCTTCACTGTTTCATACTTGGTACTGATACGATGGTGGGTAACTGTTGAATTATACAATTTAGTTTTAATTGATTTTACATGTTTTCCTGAACTTATCTTTAGCTTTCGCTCAGTTTCTCAATATACTTTCTCTTATTTGAACAACTACCGCAAAAACTATACCCAACGTTATTTTTCTACCATACTCGTGTCAACTAAATCAGTGTGATAAGCCCTAAAAGTTTAATCATGTAGTAACACAAAAATTGCAATAGTTATAATAGGGACAAGCAGCTATAGTAATATAACGTAAATCCATGTTTCATTGTAATATTGCGAACATTACTTCTTTTAGTTGTATGTTCGCTGTACATTCAAATTTTATATTTCGTTGCATTTAAAAGTTCATATTTATTTTCACGGTTAACGCTTAATGTCCTATTCACACTTTTTAAATTTTTCACTGCTAAGGTGTGTTTACTCCTTTCAGAAAAACTCGAATATTTCCTTAGAAGTTATAACATTCAATTGGTATCAAATCTTGTGTATATTTTGCTATATCTGAACATAATAATTTTTGAAGTGTAACTTTTTCTGGTTCCAATTTACATCAAATAATAAATAGGTATTAATTTAGAGTAATGGAAAAATAATTTGCGATTTTTTTATTTTTAACATTTTTACATTTTACTGTAAAAATGTTAAAAAATTTATGTTGCTTTTACTGTTTATGGAGATAATTGCATGCTAATAATAAAGCTGATTTCATTTGAGAAATATGATTTGATGCTAATGTTAGTAAAATATTTTAGTGTAAGTTTGTTAAAATGGATTTTACATTAACAGAAATAAATATAAGAATTCTTATCGTTTAGATCCAAGATAGCGCTGTGAGTATGACTTTTCTGATATATTTGTAAAATATTCTATTCTTTTACTGTGTAACGTTCACTAATAAGAAGAGTTACATTATTTAATAAACTGTATCTATTATTTCTTGAAATATCTTTATTTTTTTGTAAATTTAAAATCTTAGAAATAAATATTTTATAATATCTGTACTCTACAAATTCTAAAAAAATTCATTGTATGTTTTTTATAAAGTTGCTATTAAAAATAAATCTCACACGAACATTTTTTTGATCGAAGCAGTAGATTCATTGCGATTAGAGGGTCGGCACCTCTTTAGTGCCTCGTCAGGACTGACACCACTGTGTCTTTAGGATAGACACAAAAACCGCAACTTTAGAATGTGCGCGATCGGTCACGTACGCGGCCATCAGATCCGGGAAGGAGACAACGTAAGAGACAGCGTACTAGAAGTGGTTAACTCGGATTCCAGGTTAATAAACAATAACAATTTAACTTCGACTGGAAGGATTATAAGATATAGGAACATAGACATCTCGGACTGATATATATATATATCTTCGGTTATGAAATCTAACTTTCACGAGAGAGACAGAGTTTACAGGCGGATAAATACCTTATAGACAAGTCGATGCTTCCTGAACTGATGATTAACCGACGGAATTCTTCAGATGTTCGATAAATTTTTCAGGAGTTCGAAGAGTCATCCTATTCGGATTGTTCAGATAACAGGCGCTTCAGGGGAAAGTATCTGACTGGCATAGAATGAATCTTGGAACTCAGGCGTAGCAGATATCCAAATGGTGATGCCGACCAAGGCCAGTATTATGGCACACTTAAAAAAATCCAGAGGATGCGAGCTTTGGAGGATGACTGACTGAATTTGTCATCGCTCTCCCTTGCTATTCTCGGTTCCTTCTGGGTTTTTTCCGTGAGGTCGCTGGAGTTTTTAGTACATCAGGACCAACAGTTAAAATTTCACTCGTGGGTTCCGGGTGACACTGAATGTGTCACCTCTAACAAGGAAACTAATTTGTGGAAAACTGTTTTAATTGTCTTTGACTAAATTTGTGTCCAAATCAAAATTCAACAAAAGTATTTTTTCATTGTACTAAATTCGTCTCTCACAATTTTCTATAATTTAGAACGGATATGCATTTCGAGCTCTCTGCTTCTCATCAATTCTAATCTTATTAACTTTATCGGTAAAAAACTATAAAGATATTTTATAATGTATTAAATTGTATTTAACATACGCATACAAAAAATTAAAAAAAAATAATTAACTAACAAATATTAATGATAATCACAGCTGGAATAACAATAATTAAAAGCGTGAGGTAAAACAAGTAAAACTAAAATAAATTGAACAAGTAAAACGGCTAGGTTGTATTTTGGACAAGACTATGTCTTCCAGACTCACTGCTAAGCAGAATCACTTTGACTTTTAAGGCAGGTATAGTTCTCATTCTCCAATCTTCTTTGGTATCTACTGCCTGTTTGTAGAAAATGTAGCCATTTTGAATTTTATTTCGACTAAGTTCTTGATCTTCTGAGTACCTAAAAGTCTGGGTTTTTTATGCGCGCATGATTTAGGTACCTAATATTCTGTGCCAAATTGCAAATCTTGACATGTACTTCTTCATACCACTAACTTGGTTACCCAGCAGGCAGAACGATTTTATAAACAAGACATAGTTTTGTAAAAAATTAGTAAATAAATAAATGAGTAAATTGTTACAAAATAATAACATAATATGTAACTGTAAAAATATAATATTTCTTTTAAAACATAAAATACATGAGACTTATTTTCTCTGGAATTCGGCTTCTTACAGAAATCCAGCTTCCTTATCAAATGTCACCGCACGCTACTGTATTTTAACAATATTTTTCACGTATCATTCCGTTTTTTCCTTCTATGTACGTTTTCTGTCCTAGGCCTAATACCTCGTGGCGTTTTCTTTGAGTCAAATTAATTTATGCTGAGGTTTCAAATGAATTATAGATATTGTTGCTGCAAAATGAATTTCAAACCAGTGGTGTAGAAAGGGGTTGCGATAGATGCGGTTCGCACCGGTTCCCTCGAAAGCCATAGACCAATGGGGACCCGAAAATCACAAAAAAAGACCGGAAAAATGTTTTACGGCAATCAAAACAATGCAAAAGTTGGTATTTGGCTGCAGGAGCTGCTGGGGCCGCTATTACACAGGAAAACTAGCTANACATTACTCAAAGAAACTTGTCAAAAAATTCTGCCGAAATACTTAAAACAGTAAACACAAGAATTTGTTAAACTCCTCTGCGTAATTCTTGGCTTTTAGTACTTGATGAAATTGGAAAATTGTTACATGTTTGCTTAATTGTCAATACACCTCTTTCAAGTGGTTATTAGAATAATTATAAGTTAAAAAATTATTAATGGAAAATAATTCAGCATTTTTTTTTAAATTACAGCAAGAACAACAAAACATTCAGAAAAGTAAGAGTAAGTTTTGATTTTTAATTTACTAAGAATAATATCATAATTTTTGGAAGAAATGCAAAATTTAGTATTAATTAAATAAAAATTAACACTTGGGTCAAAATGCAAGAAAAGTATAAATTTCATTTTTTCTTCAATAATAACGAACTGACTTTAATAGAATCTTAAATTTTAAGTAATAACTTAAAATATTTTATTTAATATTTATTTCATATATGAAAAAAATTACTTTTCGTATTAAATCTTGACTGCATATGAAATAGTTTACGTAAAATCTTTTAATTTTGATTTTTGAAAAAATATAGGGCTTATCAAATAGGATTTTGAACTTTAAAATTTGTATAGTCTTATTTGCAGTATAAAACAGTAAAACTTTTTTGATATGAAAGAAAAGTGTACGAAATTTTTTAACACAAATCACAAGTAGATCATATATACATCTCACGTTAAACGGCAGATATATAAACACCAGTCCAGTTGTCACATTATGGTCGCCATGCCTTGTGTAATGATGGAAACATCCTCATCAATCTAATGTCTTAAGTCTGGTATGTTTAAAAGGTATTGGTGGCAGGTAAACCCTATCTTTTACACACCCACAAAGTAAGAATTGGCATGAGTTAATGTAATGGGGATGTTGGAGGTTTCGGAAACAAAGTCATGTCGTTCTGCAGTGATTACCTATGCAACGAGGGAAAGCGTTACAGCTATAACAGTTAAAATTTCCACGATGCTTTGTTTTCACTTGTAGGTCAGGAAGACTTATATTTGCTTATATAACCATAGGAATTATTTAAAACGCCCATATTTTTTATTGATGGATTATTTTATAAAAAAGAAGTAGAAGATAACATTACTGGTAGTTTCACGTTTGTTTCTTTATAATTAGTTAATAATAGAAAATTTTACTAAAATTTTCAACATGATCGTTAAAGACATTTCAATTTTTAACTTTAAACAAACTTTAAATTATAAACAACGTAAAACTACCAGTTCACAAGTTTTTACAACTACTTAATGTGAAATGTTAGCTTATTGAAATAATATTTTTGAAAACACTGGTTATTCATTTCTTTACTTCTTATAACTAAAAATGCAACATTTGTTATTCTCTTATAAAGTTTTATACTTCTAGTAGGAATTGAATATACTTAATTTCACAAATAAATGAAAGTAATTGTATCGTTGGGTCTTCCATGTTAACTATTTTGTAACAAAATTATTATTAATTTATAAAGAATTGGTAAAAATGTGTTTTAAGACTTTCGATACCTTTGTCGATATACTATGACTGTTTCATTTCTCATTGTTTATGTCTTGGATTACGTTTAGTACATCGGACATAATAAGACAACCATGACGACAATCAGCAGCAAACACTTACACTTCGAAAACAATGGGACACAAGAAAGTAAATACAATTGAAAAACAAAACATAAACCACCAAACAAATACATTGTTTACTTTGTGTATAATATAATTTTATAACTCGTACTACACTATTCCATAAAGATTTATCTTACTATGATAATTTATTTAACACTAAATAAAGCGGTAACAGTATTCTTTACTTATATCAGTATTCGTTTAGATTTTATTCAGGATTTTTTTGTTTCAATAAAATTATAAGTTCAAAAAAATTTTTTTTTTTAATTTGGTTTTCTTCTGTTTTAATTTGTGCATTTTAATACCTTGAACTTCATAATGGATTTGGTTTCTCCATTAAATCAAGAGGAAGGGTTGGATGCAAAACGTAAAACTACTAGCTTACAACTTTGCATAATATCTATATAACACTTTATACAATAAAATTAAAATTACGTTAATAATATGTACGAATTTTCATAATTGAAGTTTATGCAATGCATAGTAGTTTATTTTGTTAAACACAAATTTCATTTCCCATGTTGCATATTTAATATTTTGTGATGACAATATTGGCAATTGAATGAAAACAAAATGGTTAATTACTATTTAGCATAAATAAGTATTTAGACTCATTTGAATACTGACTTTGCTCTTTCTCTTTATGTAAATTATAGTTTTATCTTTAAGTGATTTTGTTTAAGGTTAAATATTAAAACATTTAATGATCAACTTAAAGATTTTTAGTGAAATTTTCTAATATTAATTAATTGTAGAAAACAAATACTTATAAAATTTTGTTACTTGATATGAGTTCTAATACAAGATACTTTTCCATTTCAGAATAACCAAAGCATATTCTGGAACGAAAAAAAATTGTTTAAAATGATCAAATTGTTGTAATTTCATTGATTAATTAAATAAAATGGTTTAGAAATTCTGCAATCAAATTGTTTTCAATCTATTTACTTTTAAATTTCATCAATATTTCCAACAAACAAAAAAACTGTATTTATTATAAACTCGAATAAAATTGCAATTTATTGAATGGAGGTACTAAAAAAATACATACAAATCTTTACTTCACAATAAAAATGCAAATCATAAGACATATTTTCATTTATTTTATATAAATTAAATACAAACAACCAATACACATTAACACGAATGTAGTAGTAAAAGTATGAATTCAAACAGTTATTTGATATTTGTAATATATAATTTTTCTTAAATAAAACCGAATATTTAATGTGATTATAATAGTTTGAATGATTGTTACATTTTTTTTATTTTGTCTAATATAATACAACTCTTTTAAACTGAAAGTCAAATGGCACAGCAGGAAATCGTTATAGTTTTGTCTAGCAATCATTTCAAGCCTGAAAACTTTACTGATTTTTTACCGATGATTGCCCTGAATTTCCATATGTCAAGATGAAATGCTCATTTTCTGGAGTAAAAGACAATTAGAATTTAAACATCATTAGAAATCTACATATTAATAAGTTTTATAATAAATGATGTATGTGAGTAGTAATGATTCGATGCGCTTTGGAAAATACTTTTTAATTTGTATAGAAATTTAAATAAGAGATTTAAACGTTACTGGTTAAACCAGTCCTGATATAGGGAAAGTTCTGTTTACGTGACTGGATTGGTGTTGTGTTTTTTGTTCTCGTCATTATAAAGATATTATATTCTTTCATAGATGTTTAAAATAATTAAGAGGTTGCGGCCAACGTTTTCATCGCGAAAACGTGTACGTCGGTCGTTCTGCGCCGCCTTCCTGTAAGCATAGAGGTTTCACAATGGCGTTTGGAACGTCGAGCATGATTCTACTGACGTTCCAAATGCCATTGTCAAACTTCTAGGCTTACAGGAAGGCGGCGCTGAACGTCCGACGTACACGTTTTCGCGATGAAAACCTCTCTAATTTATTTCTGAACAAACGAATAACTTATAATATTTTTAAATTACAGTATATCAAAAACGTTTTGATTTATTTTATTTTCGATAAAAATACTGTTTTTAATATAATTAGTTTAATTATTTAAACATGGAATTGACTCTATAATTATGATAATTATATAAACCATACTTGTACCCAGCAGAATTAAACAAATAAAAAACTTAAACCAATACCTTAATATTCGCTGAGAGATTTTGAATGTAACAAACGTTTTCGATCTATTCGATAGATCATCTTCAGGTTAAAAAAAATATTTCTTGAATGGAACAACAATTTCAAAATTCAAAAATATAAATAACCAATAACAATTCCATTAATAAGAATAACTAATACATTGTAAATATTACAAAAATGTAAAATAAATAACGTATTACTCGTATTAAATATTAATACAGTAGAGCGTCGATTACCCGAAAGTCAATCTTCTGACATGTCAATCATCTGAAGAAATTCCAGTCGGCAAATTTAAATTTTTGCCAGTATTGTGGCGCTGCAATATTTGGCTATGTCTTGGGCTACTCAAATATTTTACATTTTTGATACTGAATTAACATCTGAAGTATTTATTATTTTTATATTTTTCAATATATTTATTTTGTTCGTACAAAATAAAAAAATAATTTTTAACGATACAATAGTCTTCGTTAGGCTTCGACGAAAATTCAACGCGAAGCGACACGCAACGGATAAAAATGTCAAGATGGGATAAATTAATATATTTTTTCGTACATAATCAATTATCCGAAACATCGATCTTCCGAACAACCCCAGTCCCCAATTGATTCAGATAATTGATGCTCTACTGTACTATCTATCCTAACTAGACATAATTTCCTGTAAAATATACTAGTGTTCATGCGCCTCTTGTAAGTTTTTAACGGCATATTTCCAAGCTGAAGGAAGACCCTCTGCGTCCCTTGCGTTAATGCATTTTTCTTTTAGCTTGCTTCTGTAAATTTCTATCTTTTCAGCTGTTCTTGCCAAAGTTGGGGAGTGTATCTGTTTTATGATTTTCGCTTCATTCCATCGAACCAAGGATTCTTCCGCTTGCGCCATCTAGGCTAGTACTATTGTATTAAAACCTTTTCTAATATCTTACTTGTGTTTTTTGATCCTTATTCCTAGGTTCCTAGTAGTAATCCCTACATACTCTTTATTTATACCTATTAGCTGGTTTTCGTAGGGAATCTTATACACACCCGCCTTATCTTCTTTTTTCTAACCCTTTATCGTTTCTAAGTATTTTATACAAATTTGAAGCTCTTTTTAAGATCACCCTTGTATCCTTTTTATTTGCTATTTCTTTCATAATACCTCCTAAATACTTGTTGTAAGTAAATTTCCTGTACCTAGATGGATCTTGGGTAGTGCCTTTATCATTACTGGCCTCAAATTTTCTAATAATTCCCTCGATAACATTCCTCTTATAACCTAATGTTTCTGCTATCTGTATAATTATTTCTATCTCTATATCCCGGTCTATAAAGGATACAAGGGATCTTAAAAAGAGCTCCGAATTTGTATAAAATACATAGAAACGGTAAAGGGTTAGTTAAATAAGAAGATAAGGCGGGTGTGTATAAGATTCCCTACGAAAAGCAGCTAATAGGTATAAATAAAGATTATGTAGGGGTTACTACTAGAAACCTAGGAATAAGGATCAAAGAACACAAGTATGATATTAGAAAAGGTTCTAATACAACAGTACTAGCCCAGATGGCGCAAGCGGAAGGATCCTTGGTTCGATGGAATGAAGCGAAAATCATAAAACAGATACACTCCCCAACTTTGGCAAGAACAGCTGAAAAGATAGAAATTTACAGAAGCAAGCTAAAAGAAAAATGCATTAGCGCAAGGGACGCAGAGGGTCTTCCTTCAGCTTGGAAATATGCCGTTAAAAACTTACAAGAGGCGCATGAACACTAGTATATTTTAAACGAAATTATGTCTTGTTAGGATAGATAGTATTAATATTAGGTACGAGTAACACGTTATTTATTTTACATTTTTTATAATTTACAATGTATTAGTTATTCTTATTAATGGAAATGTTATTGGTTATTTATATTTTTGAATTTCGAAATTGTTGTGCCATTTAAGAAATATTCCTTTTAACCTGAAGATGATCTATCGAATAGATCGAAAACGTTTGTTACATTAGAAATCTCTTAGCGAATATTAAGCTGTTGGTTTAAGTTTTTTATATGATAATTATGTTTTTATTGTTATTCTTCAAGAATGTAAGCACATTTCTTATTAAATATAAATTTTATATACGATTTATCGAAATACGTTTAATTAATTCAAAATATTTGCGATTGATGGCGGTTCAAGAATGTAAGCACATTTCTTATTAAAAATAAATTTTATNTTAAGTTTTTTATATGATAATTATGTTTTTATTGTTATTCTTCAAGAATGTAAGCACATTTCTTATTAAATATAAATTTTATTTATAACTAGCTGCAAGGACCCGCTTCGCTGGGTTTTTAAAAAGTAACAATAGTTTAGATTAAGATTATTACATTATAGCCAATCTTACCCGTTTTCACAGATTGCAAGAATTAGGTCTCCTGTTTCCAGACGTTTCCAGAGAATTTATACATGAGCATAAATATATGTTCGATTTCCCGCAAAATCTCAAAAAACCGCCTGTAAATCTTGCATGCCGCTTTATATTAACACTTCCTGGTCGCGATTCTATTTCTGAACGTCTCCTGTTCACATCCAGTCAAACGAATTATTTTCAACGTTTCTGGAATGTTTACGATCGTTCTATAATCGAACCAATATTCGAATTTTATGTTCGAATTTAATTTGAATATTGTTCGAATTTGTTCTTACAAATTCGAACAATATTCAAATTAAATTCAAACATAAAATTCGAATATTGTTCGAACAAATTCGAACATTGTTCTAATTAAATTCGAACAAATTCGAACAAAACATTCCAAATAGAAAGCCACTTTAAACCACTTTCAAGCCCATATCTCCCGCACCCTTATAGCTATCGAACCATTTTCATGCTTAATGATAAGTTCCTTTTTTATCTTAATTGTCAATACTACAACCTTCATTTTTCTACACAATTGGGTGCCATAGCACTGAAAACATGAGTGTAATGCAAGAAAAACTTTCACAGTGATAGCAAGAGATGACTTGAGTGTACTACATATGACATTTATGCAGTGAGTGCATTTTTTCACAGAGTTCAAACATAGAAGCATTGTTTGAACTCTGGATCAAATTTTTCTTGAATTTATTTTTCAAACTCTGAAACATTGTTAGTTTTTTCAAGTATGAGGTACCATTGTATTATTATAATTAAATATTTTTTGTAACTTTTCTAAATTTTTTAATTAAAAAGAACATTTAAAATTTTAAGCGATAATTTTTTGAAATTAATTTTGAAAGATTTTATTTCAACTTTTAATGTATTCTTTTTGAAATGTTTTCTATTTCTTTATGCCATCATAACTTATAAAACTATTTGGATCTGCTTCATTTTAATCCATCAATTATTATTGGATCATTTTAAATTTGTTATTCAATAAAAATTTTATTTTAATTATAAATAATCACATAAATTTACACTATATTTTTCCACTTGAAATATAAAAATAATTATGATAATATTGAATATTATTTAAAATATCTTCACAGTATTATTGCTGTTTACTGTATTATTCAGAAATAAATCACTCAAGCAATAAAAACATAATTTTATTCAAATGCTCACAGATTACATATTCTGCATACATCAGTTAAATATACCATTATGTACAGTACTCTTTTTTGTGTTTATATGTGTACTATCATAACACATCAATGTGACAGATGTGATCTGTAAATAAATGTTAGAAGGAGCATTGTGATCTATTTGAAAATTCATTATTTTAAACTGCTGCTTTCTTCATGCATATTTTTTCTTATGTTCTGCTGTATGAGAAACTTGTGTAAGATAATTATTAAATTTTATTTCCATATCTTATATACTTAAACTCCTTTAAAAGAAAATGTTCATTATGATAAAACAAAAATTATTAATATTTGTAATTTTATTCCTCATTCTATTTATATAAATACTAGCAGACCCCGCCATGCATTGTTATGGCTCAAAATATATCTATTATAAATTTATAACACTTTCCCCGTGAGGGGATTTTTTGAAAAATTTCTTCTTAGTGTACATTCTATTGACGTACTGTATTAAAACGCAATCAAAAACTCAAAAACCCGCATCTAAAATAGTATAATAGAAGCCAAGTTCTTCATGGTAAGCCTTAATCCTGTCTCTCTCCCCTGCGGGGGGAATATCAAAAAATTTCTTCTTAGTGTACATTCTGTTGACGTACCCTATTAAAACGCAATCAAAAACGCAAAAAACCGCATCTAAAATAGTATAATAGAAGCCAAGTTCTTTACAGTAAGCCTTAATCCTAACCATCTCCCTTCAATGGGGGGAATTTTGACACATATATTATATAAAAACACATGCGTATTCGAATGCAGCGTTGTGTCAAAATTTCAAAGGAATTGGTAGGAACAAATGAACATTACATTTTTATTTATATAAATAGATAGAAGAAGATGATCTGCTTTAGTTCATTTTCACAGAAAGGCATAATGCCTCACAGAAAAGCAAACTTAGGGCGTCATACTCGTAGCGCCATCTGTTGGACATAAAAGCCTTAACCATAAATGATATCATTTAATTTATATGAATGTTTAACGGAATAATATACAGCCTATGTCCA
>NW_019387032.1:0-6510 GCF_000671375.1 Centruroides sculpturatus | reverse complement strand
TATTTAAATAATAAAAATTCTATTTTTTTATTTAAATTTATTTAAATAAAAAATTTATATTTTTTAAAATTTGATTTATAAATGCAAAAACTAAACTTATAAAATATCAACTCACTATAAATAACTTCAACTTTCGTTTATTGACATCAGATTTGTTAAATTTCACGGAATTGTGTTATTTTTCAACTCTATTATTTATTCTCTGGTAAATAATAGACTTTAATAAGTCTTACTAGAGTCTATTATATAGACTTACTAGTCCTCCACTGTGAAAAACAACAAACTGCTAATCGCTCTATTACTTAGTTTTCAAAAACTTCCTTCTCTGTCAGCTGAGGGTCAAATGGCTAATAGATAGTTTACTTCCACTCAGGGAAATGTGATGGAGTCATAAAACTTTATAAAATGATTAAAAAATACCAATGAAAAAAATTATTTCTGGTTAAATTTCAGTTTTCTACAAGTTATTCGTTTTATAATAACGCGATTATAAGCGAAGAAGTGCGCGCCGTAGCTGCAGCTATTTTTAGTAACAGCGACTGGCGGGAAATTTGAAAATTGAAATCCGAGATCACGCGCGCCATAGTGCCGATTCGGCACCAATAATTAAATAAAAATAATGAGACGCTTTAAGCAAAAACTGAATTGCGCATCGTAAAATTGAAGAAAAATTAGATAGGTAATAATTTTTTCAGATTTTTCACACCATAAGAATTTTTACACGAACTAATTAAAAATCGATTAGTGCCTAATCGGCACTAGGCGCGTGCCGACGGGTAAATCCAAAAAACTTGTTTGGCAGATGATCTTACAGCTTTCTAATTTGATGAGATTATCTGCCAAAGAAGCTTTTTGGTTTAAATATACGTTATATATAGAAACCGATAAACAGCAGCCATATTGCATTGAGTAGAAGGAGTAAAATATTAAAAGACAGAAAAAGCTTGCATGGTTATGGTCTGAAGGTTAAATATCATAATTACTGTTTACTCGATTATAGACAGAGAGGCATGTGCTGTGAGGGATGGGACGACAAGGGCGCTCCTTAACAGTGAAACGGGAAATTAGTGAAGTCATGCAAATGGAGAGTTGTTGGACTGTTGTCCTGCCATTTTTGGAACTGTGTATCCATTTCCAAACGAACAATAAAGTTTTGTTTATAGTCTCAACTCCCTCTGTGTTATTGCACATAGTCACAACACAATTGGTACCGTGACCAGGATTGTGAGACTCGACAAAATACAAGAACCTTCTCGTATTCACTGAACATTATTGCTAATGCCATCGCTTGTGCAACTGAAACTATCGATATTTTTAACTCCGAAATTTGGACAGAACTGATGCTGAGAGGTATGAAAATTTACTTGTTACCACAATTACCAGCACCGTTGTTGTCCTGCTCATCGCTACGTGCTTTTGCCATCATACCGCCACGTACGTTCATCCGCCATATTGCTTGAATTCTTTGTTTGTTCACAAAACTGATTACGCTACTAACCGTCATCATCAACCGAAATACTACCATGACATCTCCAACCGGAATGAATACAAATTTGAACAAGGAGTTGAGCAAGCTCTGACACTGCAATACTGTAAGAATGTCCGTAACAAAGACGATCGGCAAGATCAACGCCATTTCTGAGTTGACGCGGTCTGATAAAATCGAACTGTCCCGCGACATGTTGAACGAATGGCTTAAGGAATTAAAGATATTAGATGAAGCCATTCACGATAAACTCGAGGACGCAGAATACAAAACTGACGCTACTGTTTGTGGAGAGGGGGAAGAATCCATTAGACCCGCTGTGATCAAAGTCCAACGAGTTCTTGACTGCAGAAACGCCAAATCCGACCTGACTACAGCAAGTCCAGACTCCCCTTCCTATACCAGTCCACTACATGCGACCACTGGCACTAGATTGCCTGCCTTGATTCTTGAATCGTTTGAAAATGAGATCGCTAAATGGCAATGCATCTGGGAACAGTTTACAGATTCCATTGATGAGGATTTTAACATACCAGACATTGAGAAAAATGTCTTCCTTTGGGGATATCTTCGAGGAGAGGCTAACCGTCTAGTAGATGGCATCGCCATACCTATAGAGACATATGCTCAGATCAAAGCACGACTATTAAAGAAAACAGAGGTAAAAACCATATAATTCAGGAACACATCGACTACCTTTGATCTGTCCTACAGCCGCTGAAATGAACGACCTCTTCATTCAGAGCAATAATAGGGTGCATGTCTTGAAAGCCCTGAGAAATCCTATCAGCTACTACGGACGCATCCTAACAGAAAAATCCTTCGGACCTTCCAGGATTCCTTGTGTGAACGATGGCTCATCCATGCCTGTCATAAGGTCACTAGTGAATCTGACCTGGAATAATTCCTGAAGTTTGTGGAAGAAAAATAGACTGTACTATTACTGCTACTACAATCCGTGGACCATATGATCAGTTTCTCACAGGAGAAGAATTCCGATCTAAGGCAGCTGCTCTAGCAGTCTAGACAAGGAATAAGTGTACGGGAAGAAACACGAAAGGAAGAGAATCCTTTGAACTTTTGTCTCCCTTCTGATACAGCTTCCACCACTTTAATTTGGACTGCACACTTATAACAAAACCGAGAGCCCATACAGGGAAATGGCTCGAGACTAACTGCTGTTTTCTGTGCTTAGGTCAAATCATACTGTTACAACTCCCCCTGACAAGGAAAACTAAAATGTGTACGATGTGGCCGTAATCATCACATCTCCATGTGTGAGGCAAACTCAACGCAGACCCATATGACGGTCGCAGCTAACAGATAGATACAACCAACAATCCAACTCGCAACAACTGTTTCTGTTTTTGCTCACTCAACCATTAAAACATCTTAGGCCACAAAATACAATCAAGATGATGCAATATTAAAACTGAAAGAAAATGTGAAAAATTTAGAAATGCAACTCGCTGAAAAAATATAGAAATAGAAAAACAAGTAAATGTCATATTGAAGGCTGGAGAAGTATTTTCTGCAAAAGAAAGTGATATCATGAAATTGAATTCAATAATTAAATCTATTAAAAAGCAAAATAATTTGCAGAAATCTGAAATTGCGTCATTATCAGAGAACTTAAAGAAAACTCAAACACGATTAGAATCCGCTAAGAACAGCATCAATGAAAATTAGACTGAAAATCAGAAGATCAAAGAAAAATTGAAACGTCTTCGAGAATCGAGATGCATTGCCATACTTAAAAGGTTACTGAATGCAGATGCTAGAATGAAGGAAGTACGTGTTAAACTAAAAGAAGCTTTGAAAGAAAAGTCAGAAGTAGTATACGTTCGATACACATTGGGTTATAAATATAATTAGTATTAATTTAATTAGTATATAAATTTAATATAAAAAAATTATATAACAACTTTTTTTAAGAAATTTTTTTTGAATTATATCGAAATAAAAACCGATACAGTGTAGATTATATTTAATTAAAAAAAATATGATTGGCGGTTAGTTTTTAACGCAGATGTGATTGGTTAGTATTTTATATAAGTTACTTTTTTAAAGAGCAAAATTTTTGTTGTTAGTATTTGCAGACATTATTCTATAGATAGTCTATTTCGATTTCATTAGGCATATATTAATTATTAGATTACAGTAAAAGTAATCGCAAAGCATTCATAGCAGATAATAGCTTGGTGATCAATAATATGAAAAATTCAATAAATGGCTATAGTTTTATAAATTCTCACTTTTCAATATAATTTTCAAAAAAGCCAAATAAAAACTGGTCAACTCTCGAAAGAGTTATTGCGCATAGATTACCTTGTACGATAACTTAGTGTCTCTAGTAAATCTCTCTTTGCAATTCTAGTGGAAAAAGTTCCCAATTTATAATTGCGTGAGTCCAAAACGATCCAACAAATTAAATCAAAATTTAAGATGTCTATGGTACTCTTCGTTAGTACTAAATGTTGTAAATTTTATTGAAATAAGTTCATTTTTCTTCTAGATAATAACGGTTATTATTGGCACATTAACAATGCATGCGTGGCTGAGATGTGATCATGATATTTTCCTGTCAAGAAACAAATATCTTTTGATTCCAAATCATGTTTATAAACTGTCTTGGAACGTAGCAAATACCTCGAAACCTTGAAATACCTTGGAACGTAGCAAAGTGCTAAAAAGGGTCATTTCTGCATGTATGCATGTTAATGTGTGTATGTGGTGGTGGGGCAGGATATTGTTTACCTGTTTGAAGTTTAATTAATTATAAGTGTTTTATTTTCGTCATAATTTTCTGAGATATTGCAGGGAGATTTTACTATTAGAGTTTGCTGCTATTAATGCAACAAAATATCTACGGTATGAAGATATTCACGTGAAAACACAAGAACATTCGAAGTTATATACTCATATAATTATGTAAGGTATGGTACACCAGTATGTGACGTAAGCTTTTTTTACTCTTAGATATCAAAATTTCTTCGTTATTAGTGTAATTAAGATTAGGCTCTTTACTCAAGTAATATATATATATATATGAAATGTATCATTTTAAGGAAATTCCAAAACGAAAAGAATTTCCAAACTGAATATGAAAATTATCTTGGATAATTTTATATATTTCTATTTGTACGTATATAATATTTATAATCACAATGTCAAGTAACACAGGAATATTGCCTATAGCCTATTATTACAAGAATATTGCCTTTTGCCTATAGGCCAATGAAATTTTACACCTATATAAGTTTAGAACCTATAAAAACTCTTTCGACCTACAATAAATTTATACAGTAACTTGTACGTTTTTAATAATAAAAATTTATTTAAAAAATTCATAATTAAATTAATATATAAACAAAAATATTATATCACGTAAACTATTGTATTTTAATAAGAAATTTAAATGTTTTAAATTGACCCAACTAGATAAGTGCTTAGGATCGTTTCTGTTAATCTATATATTAAATTAAAATATAATGTGAATTTAAAAATATTAAAAGAAAATAAAGCGAGACAATTAATTTACAATGGGACGTACACTTTTCTTTGAAAAATTTTTAGAAAAATATTTTAAAATTTAATTAAGAATTTCAAATTATTTTTCTGACGATGAAAATCGTTCGAAAATGCAGCTAAAATTAAAAATTAAAATTATTCTGTCATTATTTGTTAAAGAGGAATGTATAATGTTTGCTGACTTGACTACTTCCGCTTGCGATACTTTATGAATTGTTTGCATTTAAATTCAATTATTTTCCGTTTATTCAGTGTACTACGAAACTAAATATAAAATTAAGGTGACGTCTTCAATAATTTCTTAAAACTAAAATTTTAATTCAACTTGAATTGATTTTTATATTTATCCATTATACGCTTTACGACAAACGAACAAAATAAAAAGTACAATATTTCGGTTTATTATGTAATTCAACAATTTAGACGTTTAGAATTCTTCTAACGGAAGAATAAAGATATTTATATTTATTAAGGACACATAGAAGCGGTATTTTTGGAGCAATTTGTACGTATTGAACGAAAAAATCGAAAGTCGTCCTATTTTCCCTATACAATTTTTCTTTCTTTTTCTTTTAATACATTTAATAATCGAATTTGCACGAGGGGCCTATTGTTACACGCTTTTATTAATTTCTAGTCGTTTCTTATGTACATTACGTCAGAATAAATAGTCTGGAAACAATTTCTTTGTCATAATTAGTAAATACAAGGTTCGTAAGGAAGAATTTACAATAAAACCTCCAAACAACGGGCACTAACGACAACTAAAAAAATGATATTTTTTTTTAGGGATGGCCGTTCTTGGGAGTTTGAATGTAATTAATTTATATATAAAAATTCTAAAAACCGTTAGATATATTATAAAACGAATAAGTAATTATAATGAATCATTGCGTGCACTGTTCAAAAACAGGATATTGTCATCTGAACAAACAAAATGTGGAATTCGCTTTGTTGACAAAGTACAGATCTGTACGCAAGTAAACTAGATTAATTTCTCCCTATATTCTAGTTTCTAAAATATTTTATAAGCTTTATTTTTGGGAAACAATTTTAAATACTAAATGAAAAATTTAAGTGTAACTTCAAATACGTTATTTTACTTATGTAATAAATCTGGTAGAAATAATTATACAGGTTTTATTGTTATTCTAGTTTTCGTGTTAACCATTTGAAAAAACTCAGGAATCCTTACATAAACAGTTTGTTGATGAGGCACGAACATGTGACTGACTACTAGTTTTTAGTGGTTCAGATATTGGGCCTATGTTAAATGCTAGACTTATGAATCTTCTGTAGCTGTTTTTATACACATAAACAATAAAATGGTAACATATCTTTTTCTTCGTCCCTTACAAACAGTTTAATACTTGTTGATGTAAATTTAATGGAATTTCGTAATTAAATTTTCACAATACTAAAATTCAAGGATAGAATTTCAAGAAGAAATCGTTAAATTTCTTTATTTTAAAAGTTGTTTGAAATATATATTA
>NW_019387031.1:0-15857 GCF_000671375.1 Centruroides sculpturatus | reverse complement strand
AAATTTACTGAGTTTAAGTTTTTAAAAATGAATTCGTTTATGGCAATTTTACAGTGGATAAATATATCTAGCATTTGTGACGTCACGTAGCTGTTTTCGAATTGAACGACGTCAGTAAGTATTACGTACTGCACTTCAATTTCTGCAGAGCGATAAATGACGTCGATCGTCGTTGGTAAATTTACCGGTCGTTTATATCGTTGAAAAGACGAACTGTCGTAAATACTCGAAAGTTTTCTGACTGGAAATTTCTGTTAAACCTAATTTTAATTAATATACGGTCAAACCTCTGAACAATGGCCGTTGTTTACAGACGCCCGTTATCGAAGGTTCGACTATATTTTATATAGATAAATCGTGTTGCAGGATGTAATAGTTTTTAGATAAAATTTACAGGCCTTGGAAGACACGAATTTAGCCATTTACACTCGATCAGTGTCATAAATTTTGTTGCAGTATCATTATTTTAAAAATTTCCTAGGAGTTCTTCCATTGTAGCTCAAATATGATAAATTACCAGAACGTTAAGGAAATTCGCAACGTTTTATAACATCCGAATAGACTTTATCTCTGTCGTAACGTCGTACTTGATATCTGTCCGAAGAATATTTCATCCTGTTCGGCCGCCATCTTTGGCTAACGATCTGTTTGGCAAGATAGTGCTTTTTACGTCAGTATGACGTAAATTTTTTAAAAATGGCTCGTAAGATTCGACAGATAACTTCCAAAATGATAAACGCGTGCATCGACCCAACCAATCGAACGAACAGTACGATCGGTATTGTCGAATATTTATTGAAGTAAATACATCAGATAAAGTATCCATTTTGTATGTCTATAAATCTAGTGCAGCTTTAGAGGTCTTTAAGTGGAAAAATAAAAAGTTCTGTTGGAGACTGAATTAAACCGATAGAACTGCGAGTTTTTTAGGTTTTCTTTACGTGCATAATACCAAAACGGGTCGGTTTCTATAGAAATTCCTTCAGGGAGGCACTCCTCTCGTGGCGGGTCAACCAAGTGTTGCGTTTCATTATTCCATTACTCCAATTAACACTCAGAGCACAAATTGAGATTTTTTAATAGGAAGGATCTTATGTTATTGCATTGAAGTTAATGTAAGTGTGGATCAATAAATAAACAAACGAGGCAACTTGTTCATTTTAATTATTAGCCGAATGGATATTCGAGGCTGTACAGGCCTCAGCCTGTAGCTCGGGCAGAGAAGATTAGGAAATTTTTTGTATTTTGTCCGGAATACGTTTGACCCCGTATTATCGCGATTTCTAAAATGTGGGCCAAATAAAAGGCCCACTTAGGGACTATAAGGTAGAAAGAATAAACAAGAAATAAGACAATACAGGAATAGAAATATTTGAATTAACGAACATTTATTTGAATTTTGCAATATGGCCTTTAACATCAAAATAATACAATATATTCTCCAAAACTTTTATAATGATTAGTGAATTTCGATTGATTTATTTACTTCGTGGGTCATTTTTTAACGTTCGAAATTACATATATGTGCAATAAATTGTGATAACAAATAAGCATGTTTTTTTCGTTTGAATACAGTATTTTCTTGGCAAAGATGAACGGTGAGGATCGTCCTTGATTATGTGAGTCCTTTTCATTATTCTTTTCTTGAGAATTGATACATAACGAGACCGTAAGTGACAACGGCACTAAAAATTGTCATTGTGAGATTATTATCGATGTAAAACATATTCCAAGCAGAAAAATTAGGCAAATCTTGCAAAATCTCTACAGAAAATCGAAAGGCAAATTGCTGAATGGCTGGATCGTCGATAGAAAGTGAGGACTTGTAAAGAGACATTGCGAACGTTTTGGCCTCTCTGTTCATATTCGACGAAGAGAAACAAATATCAGAAAACAATAAAAATTGAACACCATAAAAATAGAATAATATTATCATGTCGGACAAGGTAAAAGACATAACGTTCTGTAAATGATGACCAATGCTAAATATGACATTTCCAACGATCAAAGTCGACCACAGAAATAACACGGGAGAGTAAATATTTTCTATATCATTTATTATGCCCGATATTTGCATATATTTAAATGATGCTGCTTTGATTTCTTTCGGATTGCAATTATCAACCAGTTTTTTACGAACTAACACGAAAGAATACTCAAAATCTTTGCATATGGAAGAGAAATGAAGTAGTAAAAAATAGAACTGAAGAGTAATAGTAACGCTGGAAACGAAATGTGGTAGAAATTCAATGATATCCCCTCTATAATCATCGAAGTTTGTGTGAAAAATCTGTTTAGTGCTATTAAACTTAAATTTCTTCTTAGTGATAATGAGGTAATTCACGATATTGGTAACGATACTGCTGAACCAAATGATACAGACCTTAATTAACATTGATCTGGACTTGTTGGAAATCTCTCTGCTTATACCAGAAACTTCATACAAATCATTTAATTTCGACATAATTTTTTTCTTATTCAGATGAAAGTGATACAGAAGGAACACATTTATGGAAAGACGGAAAAGATAATATGCAAATATCATCCAATTAACTAACGAAGAAGAATAATTTGTCAATAATATAATATTTTTGTAGATGAAATAGATTGCAAATATTTTTGCTGCTATTAACATGAAAATAATATGTGGGGTGAATCTCTTTTCTAACTTCAAACCAAGGAATTTCATGGACATGGCCAATGATTTCCATCGGTTTCCGTAGGTGGAAAGTTGAATTTCTTCTTCGTCTGTAAACTTCTTGATTTTGTCGAGATGAATTAAGGAATTCATATTGTTGTCTGCCAAGTTTCGTAATCTAAAAGTAGAAATTTGTAATAAAAATTTCAGAAGAAGCAATGGTGAATAAGCGATGTGATTACCTACATAACTTTTCTTTATTCGTCATCTATTATATATTAATCTTATTTTGTATCTAAAAATTTAAGTTTCTTTCGATATGCATGGAGATGACTCAATAATTATAATCAATGTAGTTAAACAATTTTGACAATTGCAATAGTATTGTCACAACATTATTTGCAATATTCTCATTGCTTTTCGCTAATGCTGAAACTTCTTAATTCCTCCAAGAAAAACTTCTTTGGTTGAAGGACGAGCTGAGAAGCACGGCTTCGAGTTATTTTATTGTGATGACGATTGTGCGACTATTTTTTTAATTATTCAATTTACAATGGCCAATCTATGTAATAAAACAATGCCGCTATAATAAGCCCGTGATGTTTTTTATACAAAAATAACCGAATCACAGCGAACTGCTCTTGGGTGTAGTCTGGGAAACTACAACGAACGCAAAGCTCATTTTAAGATATTCTATCACGATGCTCTAAGCTCCAATTTTTTAATAGAAAGGAAGAGTTTTAATCCTTAACTAAAGGAATGGGGAGAGAGAGTTGGCATGTGTCATATCTCGAGAGAGGTAGGACTTAATGAAGATATTATTACCTATTAACGTTTACAATTTTTTTAAAACTTGTCACTGTCCTCGAAATTAAGCCTTTTGTCATTCGATAAGAATTTAAAATATAAAAAGTTGTAAGTAAAGGTTGCTTCTTCTAATAGTGAGACTGGTGATATTTATCAAGTCTTTCTTAATGATCCGTAATTAACGGAGACAAAGATTAAACCACCGCTTTATTTCGCCTTTTTAACAATGCATTTCGAATTGGTAATTCTCTAATACCTCTTCAGGCTCACTGCTTCAGTGTCTAAGGTTGTTATCTATAACATAAAGAACAAAAGGTTAGTTCGTGTTAATATACTTTTATTATCGAGATTGATGGATATAATGCACAATTTGTACACGTCCTAATGGTGCAGTTTCTATATACCAGTCTCTCTCACTTACTGGCTTGTTTTCTTTGTGTATTTTTTATGGGCTAATTCAGCACTTTTTCATTTCGCACAATTATTAGCTACTTATTGCCGTGAATTAATATTATGCTTTTTGTCCTACTATTATTTATTATCTGAGCACTATAACTAGCACTTTTTAGGACTTATCACATACTATCGAGAACTCACTCAGAAACTGAATTAAATATTCATTTGTAACCACGGTAGGAATTTCTGGCAGACAAGCTGTGCCTCTTCAACAACAAACCATGAAAGGCTTTACTCTCAGCCATATAAAGACCTGGCTCGTATTTCGATTATAACAATGGTTCTCAACGTTTTTTTTTGATGTACCCCATTAGCCCATTAATTGTTTCTCAAGTACCCTCTATATTTTGGTATGAAAATGTTATAATTACTGCGTTAGATGTATAAAGCCCTTATAACTGAGCGCCATAAAAAAACTAACTAACTATAACTAAAAGTGAATTACTTATTTTACGTAAATAATAATAAAGTTAATCAGATACATACATTTATTTATTATTATTTGACAAGTATATTATATAAAATCACAGAAGTCATTTCAATACATGCATAAATTACATTTCCTAAAAGTAAATAATTATAATTAACAATAAAGAAAATTTAAATTACAGTACTCTACAATAATTTCTAACAAAATTTAATGGGATATTTGTTGCGATAAATCTTCAGCAATTTTTTCAAAATTTGGTTCCCACGTTGTTAAATAGAGATTAAAATTGTGTACTGACATTGAAAGTAATTGTTGAGAATTTATAATGCGCAGAACAATTCATGAATCTTTCAATTTTTGTAACAAATGTAAAGTCTAAATTTTCTAAATATCAAGTAATGCGCGCATGCAGTGACACGTATTTCATAGTGAGGGTACGATCCTCCAGGCCCCTTTATTCCTAATACCAGTAGTCCAGTAAAAACACGAAAAGCCCCAATCTTATCGAGCAATAATTATGGAATAGAAAAAAATATTTATTTTTTCTATTCTAAAATTAATGCTCGATTAAACCGTAATTTTACTAGACTACAGGTTCACTCGGCACTAACGGCACAAATAAACAGGCAAATCAAATGGACAAACAGGTTGTTTAGACTGTTAAAAGGGAAATTGGTGTTTACACTGGGATATTTTAAAGCAAGCTTTTGTTGTTTCTTGTGTTAATTTACAGCAAATTGATTAACATTCGCCATTTTATAATGAAAGTTAGATGTACCCCTTCGATTTACCCTTGTACCCCTAGGGGTACATATCCCCCCGATTGAGAACCACTGGATTATAAAAATATGTTAGGTACTACACTTACCACTTTAAACTTGTCTTCTTTAGCTGTTTTCTAGATTTTATTTAATTATTTTAAATTCGAGATGAAACAATCCAGATTTGTATCATTTATCTAATCGCCTAAATCTCAAATCTTGGGGCAAAGAAAACAATCTCGATTTAGATGAGAAAAATAGAATCTAAAGCGACAATCCTATCTAACACGTGGTACAGACGTCAATGTTTTGACTGAAAGTAAAATGGCGGTCGATAGTACCCGTCGTTGCCACCAAGAGCGCTGTAACAATGGTCACAGTATATTCTAACTTGTTGGTAAACACGACAGTAAACTAAATACACAAAACAGCGTAATTTTCAAAAAAATCGATTTTTACGATCGAATACTAAATTATAACTTTTCAATATTGAAAAGAAAATTGTAAATGGATAAGATTTACATTAGAAATCCATTAGAAAATTCGAAGAGAAGTTTTCAGAATTTTTATTAATTTCTACACTCGGTCGATGTTCGAAGTGGTTAAAAATAATTCTTGAGTAAATGCAACTTTACATTTTATTTTGCTAAAAGTATTTATTCATTTGTTTTTATTATTACTTTGTTTTCGCTTTACAGGCTTTCTCAAAAAGTTGTTTGTAATTATATTCGTCGTGTGTTCTGTCAGGTCTACAATGGGCTAATCGGGTAGCGAGGAAAAAAATACTCTTGGAATTGCTAGCCGAAATTCGATCCAGGATCCGCAAAGCGGTAGACTGATACGTTACCCGCCTTCTTAAAATATTAATTAATAACAAATGATCTTTGCAAAGTGTGCAGAAATATTCATATTAACATAAATTCTTTACTGGGATTATTATAATTTAAATTATAGTTAGTTTTATATCAAAATTGTTAGTTTATTCGTTAATAAAATATATATATACACTAACGCGTTTATAATACATTGTAACTTGCCGAATTGTTTATAAGAAACTTTTAATCTCGAAGACTTGTAACGAGCTGTACCTTTACTAATGTGTTAAGATTCATAATAAACGAGCTTTCCAAGTAAATAACTTGTCTTCGAAAATTTAATCAACATAAAGTAAACATAAATGTTAAAGTAAATAGACAAGACAATATAATGTCCAAAAAATCGATTTTTACCACCGAATACGAAATTATAACTTTACAACATTGATAACAAATTTTAAATGAATAGGATCTACATTAGATTTTTAAATTCTAAGAAAAGTTTTTAGATTTTTCTATTAAATTTCTACATTCGATCGGATGTTAGAAGCGAGCAAGACAGCGACCCAATTTTTTTGGCCATTCGGGACCGAATCCGATGACCAACTGCAGAAATTTTTCATGAGATCTTTCCGTATAGTTCAAGTTCTGCGCTCATGGGCAAGTTAGCTGAGTTCTGTATGGGTATGGATAAAGGACAACAGCGATTAAAAAAAGCGAAAAAATTAGCAAATGTCGCGAATGTTAAATCTCATAAGAATTTTTCAGTCAAAGAAAGATCTCTGAAATACAGTGACAAAATATACTGTTATGTAAAAGAATTCAAACTGGCATACACACGAGTTTCAAAATCCTCTCATAAAGCATTAAAACTTTAATAAAGTTTGATAAGAATTGCTCTTGCTTAAAATCAACCGGTAAAGAAACAATCTCAAATATCTTATAAATAAATTCTAATTGAAGGTAAAATTCGAGTGAGTTAACAAGCATGTGTGAAGAACTGGCTGTTCTTAGGCCATCTGTGGGATCTTCAGGACAAATTGAAAGTAAAAGGGTGGAGTTGACAGACCATAGGAGAAAAAGGCCCTGGCAAATCTTTGCGGAAACGATGAGGCTAAGAGATATTTAAATCAGATATACTTGTTCTTTATTATGATTATTTTTTTTGTAACTCTCATTAACGTCACTGTCTCAGTTCTGGCACCGTGTTTGGTTAAGACCCGTGCAACTCGATTTTGTCACTTCCCTCAATTCTGTCATCTAATTATCTATTATCTATTATGATCTACGATCACTAGGATAATGACGTTTTAATTGTGTATTGTGTAATTTTGTATTGTAGTTTCATTAGTACGTTTAGTACTTGTGGAATTAAATGAGGAACAACAGTTTAACAGGATTGGCTGTGTAGTAGTATCCATTTGAGTTCTGATTCCATGTATTCATAAGAAAGAAATACACAAAAGTTCCCCTTCTTTTACATATCTCATTGGATACTGGAATGAAAGCGAAACCAAAACCTGCATTTGCTGCTTTTGCGAAAGTGGATTGTTTTAGTGTATTCTGCGAGTGTACGTGTACCACAACGACAATTGTACTGTATTTTCTCAAAAGTAAGTCTTTTATATTTGTTATGTTTGCATTTTATAGTCACATTTACGTGTGTTATATAGTAAAAAATTTTTAGAATCTTGTGGAATACTGCGTCCAACTTAGCAGATCTACACACCCTGCACATACCGCAACATAACACATGTAAAATAGGCAAGAGCATTGAAAGAAAAGACATTTTTGGAATCAAAAGCCACTCAGTTGTGGGACTAAAAAGAGGTAAATTATTCTCTAAAAACAACAGTAAAAAAAAAAAAATAATACGACAATAATGGGTTTCGTCCTGTCCAAGAGACCATCCAAACGAAATTTTTGGAATGTTCTCCATATTAGTAACATTTAAATAGGGGCCAGTTTTCCATAAAAGACCTTCCGGGAGGCATTCCCTTCTCGGCAGATTGTCAACGTGTCGCGTTGTAGTAAATAGATAAACCACACTGAAAAGTTTAAGCAATAAATATTTATTTGAATTTTATAATATNTGACTGCAAACACGGGTCAACTTTATTTCAAAACTAAACAATTTCGGTCTTAAAGGTTATTTCGAATACCATAATATCTTCATCTAAAAGATAATGTAAAAGTTCGCAATAATACTTATTTTGTAGAAACTTTGTAGCGGGCGTAAAATTAGACGAAGTATTGCCGAAACGTGGAAAACTGTCTTACTTTCGAACAAAGAGAGCGATTCGGACGTTCTCTCGTCTCGCGATCTCTTTTGAGGTTGACATTTATTTTCCCAAATAACGGCTACATGAAAGCGCGTTAACCACGAATAAACAGACGTCCCCGTATTACCCCATGCATTTTTTTAATTAATGGCGACATTGTCGCCATGTCTTAGGATTTTTGTGGCATTTTTCAGAAATAGCGTGGTCACTTCGCTATTCCACCACATCCTACTAGTATCACAATTACCCGAAAATAAAAGTTCTTATCTAAAAATTAATACCTTCGTATGTACAACTCAAAAATACCTTGCGTGTTTATTTTAAAACTGAAAACATGATCTCAACCGAGGTCCTAGAATATAAGGTCGTTTCATACGGAAAAAAACGATTGTACGAAAAAAAGAACACAAAACCACATCATGGCCGGTAAATTGTTGAATTGACAAAAGGCTTTATTACTTCCTACAAGGCACAAGCAGTAAAAACAAATAAGACAATACAGTAACCAAAAAACATTTATTTCAATTTTGTAATATGATATTTATCATAAAAATAATGCAATGTTTTCTTAAAATATTTTATAATGGTTACATTGAGATTTTACTTCATGGGTCATTTTTAACGTTCGAAATTACATTTATTTGAAATAACTTCTAATAGCGATGAAGAATTTTGCTTCGTTTAAATACTTCCTCAGCAACCTCACAAACAGAAAGGAGGAAAGATGAGAGTCGATATGCGTGTCAACGATTAAGCGAGTTCATTTTCACTATTCCTTGCTTGAAAATTGATACATGACGAGACTGTAAGTGACAACGGCACTAAAAATTGTCATTGTGAGATTATTATCGATGCAAAACATATTCCACGCAGAAAAATTAGGCGAATCTTGTAATATTTCCATAGAAAACTGAAAGGCAAATTGCCGAACGGCTTGATCGTTAATAGAAAGCGAGGCTTTGTAAATAGAAGTTGCAAACTTCTTTGCTTCTCTGTTCATATTCGATGAAGACAAACAAACGTTAGAATACAATAAGAATTGAAATCCTGTACAACAGAAGAAAGTTATTACGTCCGTCATGTCGATAGAAGAGTTAACTCTCTGCAAATAACTACCAATGCTAAATATGACACATCCAACAATCGAAATCGACCACAGAAGTAAAATGGGGGAGAAAATACTTTCTATTTCATTTACCATTGTGGATATCTGCATATACTTGAAAGATGCTTCGTTAATCTGTTTCGGAGTGCGTTTCTTGGCAATGTTTTTATGAATTAATACGAAAGAATACTCGAAATCTTTGCATATGGAACAGAAATAAAGTAACAAAAAATGGAACTGAATAGGGATGACAAAGTTGCCGTAGAAATATGAAAGAAATGTAATAATGTCTGCTCTGTAATCATCAAAGTTTATATGAAATATCTGATTAATACCAACTGATTGGAATCTTTTATTGGAGATATTGCGATAAGCCATGACATTGTAGACGATACTATTCAACCAAGTTAAACAGATTTTAATCAGCATTGATCTGGACTTGATGCATGTCTCGCTGCTTATGCCAGAAACTTCGTACAAATCATTTAATTTCGACATAATTATCTTCTTCTTCATGTGAAAGTAATACAGAGAAAAAATATTTTCGAAATGAAAGAAGACAAAATATGTAAGCATGATCCAATTAACTAGCGAAGAAGAACTTGTTAATATTATGATATTTTCGTAGATGAAGAAAATTGTAAATATTTTTACTCCTATCAACATGAAAATAATGTGTGGGGTGAATCTTTTCTCGAATTTCAAACCAAGGAATTTCATGGACAAGGCCAATGACTTCCATCGGTTTCTGTAGGTGGAAAGTTGAATTTCTTCTTCGTCTGTAAACTTCCTGATTCTGTTCAATTGAATTAAGGAATTCATATTGTTGTCTGCCAAGTTTCGTAATCGTAAAAGAAAAATTTGTGGTAAAATTTAAAGTATAAGCAATGAAATTCGTAAATAAACAAGCGATGCGATTACCAAGAAAACTGTTCTTCAACCGTGAAATATTATTTCATATCTGAAAATAAAATATTAATCATTAAGTAATATATAGTACTTTGTTTTTATATGCATGGAGGTAACTCAATAATTACATGCAATGTAATTTTAAGAATTCTTACGATAATAATGGTGATATCACTTGAACATTATTTTCAATTTTCTATGCGTTTATTCTACAATGGACTAAGCATGCAACGCTTCTATTACTTATTTTACTATGGTGGTGTTTGTATAACCATTTTTGAAGTATTCAATTTACATTGGAAATTCCTCGTAATAAAACAATATGCCTATAAGTAGCGTATGATGTCTTTGATACCAAAAAAAGAATCGCATTATTTTGCTCAAAGTTTTAGATATTGATATCTTGCCTAATGTTCAGTTACTGATTATTTATTCACGAATTATCCGTGGAATTGCTCGCCGGAATTCGATCACGAGTCATCCAGAGAGGAAGACTGACATTACTCGCCTTTTTAAAATACAGTATTAACAAATGCTCTTTGCAAAGTGGTGTACAAATATAAAGATTAACATAAATTATTTAGTGGGATTAATATATAACTTGAAATATAGTTAGTTCTGCATAAAAATTGTTATTTTATTCTTAAAGAAAACTTATATGCATTAGTGCATTTATAATACATTGTAACTTACCGAATTGTTTATAATAAATTTTTACTGTCGAAGACTTATAACGAGTTGTACCTTTACCAATATGTTTCGATGCGTGATAAGCGACAGTGTCCTAAATTAAATTNTGGTGAAATTTAAAGTACAGTATAAGTAGTGAAATCCGTGAATATACAAGCGATGAGATTACCTAAAAAACACTTCTTCGACCCTCAAATATTATTTTGTATCTGAAAGTAAAATATTAATTATTAATTAATATCTATTAATTTATTTTCATGTGCGTTGAGATGACTTAATAATTGAACGCAAAATAGTTATAAAATGTTTACGATAATATTAGGGATATTACTTGAACATTACTTTCAGTTTAGTCTGCCTTTATTGGTGAATGCTCAAACTTGTTAACTCCTTCAGAAAAAATGTTGCTTAAAAATGGACTCGGCATGCAGTGCTTCTATTACTTATTTTACTAAGATGACTCTTGTTTGACCATTTTTGTATTGAATTTACGTTGGGTAATTCCTCGTAATAAAACAATGTGCCTGTAATTAGCGTGTGGTAGCCACGATACAAAAAATTGCATTGATTTGCTCAAAATTTTCAATTATTTAGCAAGTATCTTGCTAGTTGCTAAAAGTATTTATTCATTTATTCAATTATTACTTTGTTTTCGCTCCACGGGCTTTATAAGAAGGATATTGTTTAAAATTATATTCATCGGGTTTTCTGTTAGATTTACAATGGACTAGTCGGGTAGCGATGGAAAAAATATTCTTGGAATTGCTCGCCGCAACGCGATCCCGGTTCCCCCAGAGCGGTAGACTGACACATTACTCGCCTTCTTAGAATATTAACAAATGCCCTTTGCAAAGTGTGCAGAAATACTAAGTTTAACTAACATAAATTCTTTACTGGGATTAATATAACTTAAATTATAGTTAGTTCTACGTAAAAATTGTTATTTTATACTTAAAGAAAACTTATATACAGTAACGCATTTATAATATATTGTAACTTACCGAATTGTTTATAATAAATTTTTACTCTCGAAGACTTGTAACGAGCTGTACTGTACCTTTACCAATGTGTTAAGGTGCACGATAAACGAGTTTCCCAGGTAAATAGCTTGTATTCGGAAATTTAATCAACATAAAGTAAACATAAATAGTCAAGACAATATAATGTCCAAAAAATCGATTTTTACCACCGAATACGGAATTATAACTTTACAACATTGAAAATAAATTGTAAATGAATAGGATCTACATTAGATTTTAAAATTGTAAGAAAAGTTATTAGATTTTCGTATTAATTTCTACGTTCGATGGGATGTTGGAGGCAAGCAAGACAGCGACCCATTTTTTTTTGGCCATTTGGGACTGAATCCAATGACCAACTGCAAATATTTTTGGTAAGATCTTTCCGTATAGATCAAATTCTGTGCTCATGGGTAAGTTAGGTGAATTCTGGACAGGTATGGAGAAAAGAAACCAGCCATTAAAAAAGTGAAAAAGTTAGCAAAATTACGAATATAAAATCTCATCATACCAATTTTTCAGCCAAAGAAAGATTTCTGAAATTCAGTGAGAGAGTGTACTATGTTATGTAAAAGGATTTAAACTAGCATACATATGAGTTCAAAATCCTCCCTTATAGCATTCAAACTTAATAATCCACGTCCCGACGTGGCATTTTCACGTGGTTCTGACCTTGCCATCACATTATTATTAAATACAGTGAACCCTCGGGTTTCGAATGACCCTATTTACGAACAAAATTTTTATGGCCATAATTGTTCAATCAATGATGGGCATGGGTCAAATACTGATCTGCCCAAGATTTTTACATATTTGGACTCAGGTGACCTTGAAACGCCAAAATATGCAAAAACATAAGAATTTTTCTGTATGTGTAGGTTTGTGTGTAGGGTAGCACGATTTTTTCACTGATTTTGAAGTTTAATAACTTTTGTGCCTTTTGTTGAAAATTTTTGAATTTTTGTAGGGAGGTATTACTTAATGATTTTACTTCGTAATTAGCATTTACAAGTTTTTATTTCTTAACATTAAGAATAGATTCATGAAATTGCCAGTATTTTAAAGTAAAAGTATTAAAAAAAACAACAAAAAATTTTGCTTTTGTATTAAATGGTGTTTAAACATTTTCTTCAATTTATCATTATTATTATTGTTGTTGTATTTAGTGGGTTATACTCGGTTCACACTGGTGGCGGTGTACTATGCCGGACCAGAGTCAAGGCATTGCAACCAAAATAAAACTAAAATTAAATAAGTGTGTCAGTGTCTGTATTCAGGAATTTCCTAACAATACGGCATGTATTCAATATAGTGGCCTTCTGTAGTGTGATGTATCCATTTCTATTTAATTGTGATGCTCCCAGGCTTTTGTGTAGTGTGTGTGTACAGGAGAGAACGACAGGTACAATAGGCACCCAATCCATCCTCCACAGATTCCTTATTTCCTGGGCGAGTTCTGTGCACTTGCTAATTTTTTCTGTACATGTGTTTTGTATATTGTGAGTGTTTGGAATGGCCATGTCTATAATTTATGTGATTGTATTGTGTTTGTCAATCAGTGTGATGTCTGGTCTGTTGTGGTAAATTGTTTTATCTGTGATTATGGCTCTGTCGTGGTACAGTTTGTGCGTGTTGTTTTCCAATAGTGTTTGTGGAATATACTTGTAGTATGTTTTGTGAATGTCTACCAATTTGTGTTTCTTTGCAAGCTCTTGGTGTATTATATTTGCTACTTGATTGTGTCTATGTAAGTAATCTGTCTGTGCCAAGAGCTTGCAACCAGAAGTGATGTGTTGTATAGTTTCTGGCATGATGTGACATTTTCTGCATGTGTCATTTGTGAGTGTTGTATCTTTGAGTATGTGTTTTCTGTAGTTTTTAGTATTTATGACCTGATCCTGTATGGCAATCATGAATCCTTCCGTCTCCCCAAAGAGGCATCCCCGATCTAACCAGCTGTTTGACGCAGTTTTGTCAACAAAATCCTGGGCCAGGTCATAAAGATGCCTGCCATGAAGTGTCTTTCGAGCCCACGATTGCTTAATGGTGTCTATGCTTTTTATATGTTGTGTCAAGTCTGTATGATGTGAGTGTAAGTTTAATGGTGTGTTATTTAAGTCTGCTAGAGTTACTGCTTTATGTAACTGTGATGTTTCTTGTTTCTTGTAGAAAAACTCTCGCAGTGACTGTATTTGCTTGTAGTGAAGGTTAACTATGCCAATCAGGCTACGTCTGCCATCTTTACGTGGAAGGGATCTTCCACGTAAAGATCAAGTGGTTAATCTTTCTATGGCGGATTTAGGATAATTTTGTTTATGCTTAGTAAGTGTTGTTCTTGTTTTCCTTTGAAGTTGCTCGAGATCTGTGCGAGTCCAATGTATAACTCCAAAAGAGTATGTGAGAACTGGGACAACATATGTGTTTATTGCTTTAACTGCGTGTTTTGCATTTAACTGTGTTCTGAGGATAGTGTGATATTAGCCGAGGATACTAACCAAGAGTACCACTTACACGACTCAGAATCGCGAGATTCGATCTCTATATCTTTTTATAGGAGGGCTGTTAATATTAGATAGGATATAGACGGTAAAGTCTCTATCCAACGTCAGGATAATGACACCAGTTAATCAATTTTATACTACGCGGATTAACACGCGTATGGAGATGATACGGAGATGAACTTTCCGTTTTGATTCAAAAACTCGAGAGACATTTCTTTTAACAAATAAAACAAATATTTAATGAGACAAAATTCAACGAAATTACACAAAATTGAATATTCGAATAAAGAGATTTCAAGAGCTTCGAATAAAGCTGTTTCGAGAGAGAGAGCTCACAATTTCTATCAAATTCATACTACCTCTAAATTATCTTTATCTTCTTCTGTCTTTTAGATGTAAACGACGGTTCTTTCTACTTGGTTCATTAATGCCACATATTTAAATATCTTCTCTATTTACCGACTTAATTCATTTTGTAAGAACTTCTGGATTCGATTTTGGACATTGGCTTTCAGGAGATGATATGGAATACGTCTGTCCTCTTCTGGATCTTTCGGCGTAATCCCCGAATAATGCAAAATTCTTTCTCTTTCTCATGAATTTTCTCCAATCAGCATTTTGTATTTTTCCACATGAACAGGAGAAAGGGGATTTTCCGAGGATTGACAATTCCCAGGGTTGCTAAGAATTTTAAGAGATAAGAGAAAACAAAAAGGAAGTCGATCTTCCGTTGAAGGAAGTGACTTTTTCCAGTTTCCTTCGTTTTAAAAAATATAATTTTCCCATGAAAATTAGAGAATATTCTCGTCAAATATTTTACTTTTTAATTAAATTGTTAATTAATCACAGGGGCGATTCGCATCTCACAATAGCATTTACCCTACTTTGGTATTCTTTAATTAATCTTTGCTTTATTTGTGTATGTTCTGTTAGTTTGGCCTGTTGGAATCCTAAATACTTGTAGAATTTGTCCTCTTCCATGGATTCAATAACGTCTCCATTTCCAAGTGCAAAATCTTCTTTCTTCAGGATTCCTTTTTCTATGTGAAGATTTTTGCATTTGTCTAAGCCAAACTCCGTTTGTATGTCCTTGGTGTATGAATGTGTGATTTGTAGGAGCTGGTGTAGTTGTTATTGTGTGGATGCATAAAGTTTTATGTCGTCCATGTACATGAGATGTGACAGCGTAAACTGTGTTGTTTTTTCGTGTCTGATATTGTAGCCATATTGCGTGTTGTTTAACACGTTGGATAATGGGTTCAGGGCTAGGCAGAACCAGAGAGGATTCAAGGAATCTCCTTGAAAAATTCCTCGCCTAATGAATATTTTGATTGTTTGTATGGAAGTGTTACTAACCCTGAGATGTAGTGTTGTTCTCCAGTGCTGCATAGTGTTTTGGAAGAATGCAATGAGTGATGGATGTATTTTGTACATGTGTAGAATA
>NW_019387030.1:13911-16475 GCF_000671375.1 Centruroides sculpturatus | reverse complement strand
TTATTTAATCAATTGTTTTGAATTTAAGTGCCAAACATAAATAAAAAATTCTAATAGTTTCAGAACTCTCCACTAAGGGATTTCTGGCTCTGCCAGTTGAAAAAAGGAAGGTGCAATTGCTTAAAGTGACGGCTTTCGAAACTCACACGCAACATTGGCATTGTTTTTATAAAACAGCTACATTAGTCACATGAATTCAGGCATAGTGTTGATCATCGCACGCTGGATCTGTAATACACAAATGGAAATTTCCCAGTATAAACGTGGTATAGGCAGTTTTATACCAAAAAATTAACACATCACGTGCACAGTATTCATATTCTGTGTATTTTCTCCTCTTACAGTGCCACAAGTGTCATAGCGATGAGTTTTGGAGATCAAGTTTGTATACTGACATTTCCGAATATTTGTGGAAGAAATTATACAAAATTTATGAGTCAAAAAGCAATTATTTGACAGCATATAAATCTATTTAAAATTGTAATATCTTTATAGTGAATATGCAATGAATATACAGTATACACTTATTTCGCAGAGAAAATCTACATTATATATACATACATACATACATTTCTTTCCAATTCTTCAATTATATAAATATTAAACTTTCTACCTGATGATCAAACTCTTAATATAAGAATTTTATAAAGTATTTATAATTACCTGACTAGAAGGGAAGTATCCTCCATCGAGTCGTTGTGTATTCAACCAATTGACAATTGAGAGGGACGTTGACATATTTGTTAATTCCAGCTGAGTCAAAAGACTATACGAAGTAATTTCTATCGATTCAGTTTTTGAAGATTTAGCCCAATATCTTTGATTTAATTCTAATTAATATAATTGAAACAAAATTTAGTCCATAACTTCTGCATTTTATACTTAGTTTTTCACTTTATTTTTTAAATTTCTATCAATTTACCTTCATCGAATGTTGACATCTTCAGAAGTTTTTCGTTTGCTTGATGTTTATTTTGACTATTTGTTGCTGCGAGTGCGTAAGCAGTTAATGCCATAACATATGAATCATTTATAGATTCAAACTGCTTTTCCAAAAATGATTTCGCTTTCAGACGGGCATTATTTATATTCTATTAAACAAATAGTTAAATTTACACAATATATAACAGATTTCATTTCATTTTTAATGTGTGAATGAAGGGTAGTACCATACTCACTACTGAACTACATTTACATTGTTGCAGTACGGTTAGAACAAATGCAGTCATGGGGACTTTTCCGTCGCTTCCGTGCTTTAGAAACAATTTACTTTATTGCAAAATGTATGTAATATTTCAATTTTTTTTTCTGTAAATATCGTTAAAAATTCACCATTATATCTCTTCTTATAACAGGATAAGGATCCTCGAATGAGCCATCAGAGTTTTGATTAGAAATTATCCACTGCATTCCTTTGCAGATTACATTTTCGTCTACATAAATTAGTTTGCTGGCTTGACAAAATAGTTTCATAACAAATGATGTTAACCTACAAGAAATAATATTTACATACTAATTACTGTACAAATAAATATATTTCTGTTATTCTTTATGAGATATTGAGTCTAATTAATCTGATAACAAATGTTTCAGGTGTGAAAAAATTGGCAGAACAATTTCTATGTATAAGTTGTAATGGCTGAAGTTTGAATTGTTTGAATAATATAAAACCTGAGCGATTTACCTAAGAGTTGCATCCCAGGATGTCTTTCTGTGGAAAATAATCGTCTATTTAGTGTTAGGCTCGTGAAGAAAATACAGAAAACTTCACGTGGCCAGCCTGTCTTATGTCGTGAATATACTAAGAATTACTAGTGTTAGAGGCAGTGTTGCCATTCCTAGTACATTTGTACTTTTCTGATACATTTTGCCCTTTCCAGTAAATTGAAAGTATATTTAGATTTTTAGTAAATTTTCAGTACATTATAATATTTCAAGTACTATTTACGGTAAACATTAATATTTCACTCCTTAACAAAAAAACGAGAAAAAATTAGTTCAATAAAGTCTCACTAGTGTCACTGCTTGCTAATTTAAATTATCCAATCACAACATACAAATGGTGTGTGTCCGTCGACGTCAGCAACATATAGTTGCACGTGTAAACGGTCTTGACTCGGTGGTCTTCTTTCGCACGTTCAGTTGTCTGCACATTCTCATCAGGACCTTGACAAATGTTTTCATGCCACGTGGTCGAAACAGTTCAACTTCGTCAAACAAAAATAATGGACAGGTAAGGAAATCAATGATTTCAAACTTTTGTCGTCAATAATATTAAAATATCCGTTAAGTCACAATAAAATTATTACAGAAAATAGTTTTGAAATTGTACGAGTAAAAATATTATAAATACTTTTATATTATTTTCTACCACTATAATTTAATTCTTAAATTATGAACTTCAATTTTAGTAATCGTAGTAAAAGAAATAAGGGTTAATGTTACGTATGGTTCCAAAATGGCCGCGCTTCTGACTGTTCCAAGGTCTATACAAGAAGGTCAGGACACGCGTGATCTACTTCTTGAGCTGCCATTTTGGGGTTTTTTGAGTCGCATGTTTTAAG
>NW_019387030.1:0-5191 GCF_000671375.1 Centruroides sculpturatus | reverse complement strand
TATTCCGTTTTATATGAATTCCATGTTGTACGAGTCACTTAGATTTTACAAATACGTGAGCCGTTCACAGCCCGGCACACGTATTTGTAAAATTTAAGTGACTCGTACAAGATGGAATTCATATAAAACAGAAAAATCAACAGTGTTATAGTGTCGATTGTATTTCATTTTGTAATATTACATAAGGGCAGAGCAATAAACAATTGGGTTTAATGTCCTGGCATGTTATTTATTGACCCAGCTAAACACGAAGCACACATTCATGCTAGGAGACTCAAAAAACAGCAAAAATACATTTTAAAATTTAAAATAATTTATATTTTTACACGTTATTGACTTTGTCACACTTACTCAGCCTGTACAGTAATATCAATTTTTTCATCTTTAGACAATATCGCGCTTGGCACTCGAAGCTTCACAGCAAATGTTGGTAATGCTAAAATTGTAAAACATTTCATATAATTTATATTTATTAAACTGAAAACTTTGATCCAAAACTCGGTTAACCGTTCTTTACAGAATGCTTTTAATGTAAGTCATAAATTAAATTTAAAACGGAGTTAGTAGAATTTTGTAAATTTGTAACGATTGCATTGAACTAACACAACAGCTGTGCGATCTAGCAAGGCAATGGCTTTGAAAGTAGTTTCTAATCAAAACTAACACCTATTTTGCCGTGGAAAACGTGAATAAACCTGGAAAACTGCACAATATAACAAGTTAATGAGTCTCTAAACACCGATCAACTGAGTGATGAGTAGTTTTATCAACCTAGCCACTGATGGGCTAATAAATAATGAAGTATTTGTATACGGTAAACTGACTTTTGGATCATTTTGTATAAACTAAGTATTAATTTTTCTTACTGTATTCTTCAACGTGAAATGACACAGACGTTTGTCTCTGAAACTAAGTTTCATCCAATTAAATACAATTATATACAGGTTATTACACATTCTTATATAAATAATAGTTACTCTAATTCCATACGAGGCTTCTATTCTCCATTGTCCTAACATGGAGAATGGTGGAAAGGTAAAATTCATTTTAGGAAACTGACCAGAGGATTGTTTCCATGGCTCTCTAAAAAGGGTTTCTTGAACAATAATATTTTGAGGATTCTGAAATCAAAGAGAATTACATTAAAACAAATTGAGTTACATATAATACAATATCCTTATAAGAAAACAACAACTAATTTTCAGTTACGTGTATATTTTATCAATGTTGCACTGTCTTCCTTCAGTAAGTATATTTCACTTATATTTATAAAGTGATTATTTTCTAAATCCTTAACTAAACCCATGTTCTATTTATTCAAATGAGGATGGGATTATTTTCTTTCTAGTATGATTTACTCACCATTAATCAAGTGGATAGAACAGCTTCAACACCTAGTTCTCAACTTCACTCTACTAACTCTACTTCACTAGTTGTGGTGGAAGTACAAACTAAACCCATGTTCTATTTATTCAAATGAGGATGGGATTATTTTCTTTCTAGTATGATTTACTCACCATTAATCAAGTGGATAGAACAGCTTCAACACCTAGTTCTCAACTTCACTCTACTAACTCTACTTCACTAGTTGTGGTGGAAGTACAAACTAAACCCATGTTCTATTTATTCAAATGAGGATGGGATTATTTTCTTTCTAGTATGATTTACTCACCATTAATCAAGTGGATAGAACAGCTTCAACACCTAGTTCTCAACTTCACTCTACTAACTCTACTTCACTAGTTGTGGTGGAAGTACAAACTTCACACCTAGGTGTGAAGTTTGTACCTCCACCAAAACTAGTGAAGTAGAGTTTGTCAGTGTTTTTCACCTGTCTAACACCAAAATAAGGACTACTTTCCTATAGAAAGTCCTCGTTGCCACGTGTTGCGTTGCCTTCTTTCATCCATTAGGTATAATTTCTTGTATTTTATTTAATTCTCTAAGCTTCTGTTTTTTTAATTATATTAATTTTTGAATATTACCTTTATTTGCACTCGAACTTCATTGTTTTCAGGTAACAGCTTCTCGTTTAGTGCAATAATTCGAATTTGTACTATAAAATTAATTAATTAAATTCAAATCTGGTATTTAATAAAATAAATTTACAGCATTGATTATAACTTTATTTAATCATTTAAGAATTACCTGTTTGTTGTGGGTTATAAATTGGTTTGTCCGTTTGAAGAAAAACATATCCTTTACTATAGGCAACAGGTACTTTCATAATGCTCTCAAACTTGTTTCCTATTTTAGCTTCCACATAAACATTCAAGTATAATATACCAAATATATTAGTTTCCATATACTTCAAAATTTCATTAGAAGGTAAATTAAAGTCCATAAAAACTGGAACTCCTGTAAGGTGAAAATTTCATTTACTTATTGTTACACTTGAAAAACATACTACCATATTTAACAGAAGATACTTAGATATAATCATTGCTTTATTTAGACTTGTGACACTAACACGTAACAGACCTTTTCGTCTTTCCAAAAATAAGGTTTAAAATATAGATTGTTTGGCTTCTGTGTAAATGTAACCCTAGTGATGTGGCCCATTCTCTTACATTTGGGGCCTATCCGGAGTTTGGACGGATCTAGTAGAGATATTGGGTCTTGCATATTGTTCTTTATTTATGTTTATTATTAAGATAATACATAAGGTTGAATATATATCAGCTCGAAACACTTCACAGAATGTCACACAAGCTCTCAACATATTACATCTTGTGAAAAGCATAAAATTTTCAAAGATAAATACATATAAATCGCTACATATTTTGATAAAATAATCACCATTTTTTAAAGAAACTCTCTTAGATGAAAATATTTTTGTCATTCCAGGAAAATCTTTTATTGTAACGTCCATTACTTCATTGTCAGGAACATTATAGGCTATTACGGATATCCTTTCGTTTCTATCTAAAGATAATTTTTTAGGAGATGCAATAAAAATTCTCCTAAAAATATTAAAATTAAAATTATCAGAAAGTTTATTCGAATAATTTCAGTTACTGTAAAATTATTTTACATTCTTTACATCTTACCCTTCGTATTCTCTTGGCCTATTATTATTATTATTATTATTCCTCGGACACGTAAGCACAGAAGGAACGTATAAGAGTAAAAGCAGAAAAAAATTTCTGAAACGATAAAAATATTTAAATAATGTTAAATAAAATCTTGGTTATACTTAAAACATAGTTTTATATATCTTTAGACGTTATACATAATGTTCTAAAGTGACGCTTGTATTCGATCTTGTGTCTCAGAGCGTTAGTCTGACCCCTTAACTACGAAAAGGTGATAATATGCTCATTCATATTGTGTTTTCTATCGTATACGGTTAATTCCACCATGTTATTAAGATATAAAGTCCTCGAACAACGAACTGGGCACGAAACCATGGCCATTTAGGTGTCACACATGTAAAAAAATTAGCCTGTATTTACGTATGTTACACCTAAATAATGGCTAATTTCCCTTAGAATATTTACTCCCCCTTACAAGATCGCCCAAATGCTTCAATTTTATTGTTAAATATATTTTACAGAAGTATTTTACTATGTAGAGTGATAAGTAATTCATATTAAAAATGATAATTACTTACAATAAATTGCCATTGCAGGTGTTTCGCAAGAGGTACTTCTGCAGCTTCATCTCTTTCTGTGATAAAGTATCACGTCTGTAAAATAATTTTTTGTCGACACTCTTTATGTATCATTAAAATACTTAAAACAATGACATCACAACAAAAGAATATGATAGGACATTCGTGTAATGTCATAAGTACAACGAAATAGTTTCAGTTAAAATGTAATTATTTTATCAGTTATTGTGATAAATTATAAGTGATAAGCTATATTAAACACCGTTTGTTTATGCGTATAAAAAAAACTTTTACGAATTGAAGTTGCTTGTATAATTAGATTTTTTTTTACATTAACTGCTTACAGTATTATATGAATAAATAATTGCAAATATTTATTACTTATTGTTGTTTAACCCCTGTTTTCTGAGAAGAAAGACACAGACAGTTAGTAATCTGATAATGAATTCAATCTGAACATTAGAATTTAGATAAGGGTTTGCTCTGAGTGTCATACAAGAATCACTTGCCAGTGTGCAAATAATAAAACCACTTAACAATACTCATTGATAATGGATTCGTGCTCGAACAAGTGGGTTTTCCGGAATTTCTTTAAGTATCTAGCATGTAAATAAGGTTACTTTTTTGTCGAAAGCCTTCCAGGAGGCTTTCTTCTCAGAGATCGCCCATTTATTACGTTGCATGCTTTCACGACCTCGGGTGGATGCTGTACGTATAACGCATCCGATTCCTGTATGTTTTTATGATAGTTTTCTGTATAGTTGATGGGAGTTTTAAAAAATCCGTTAAAATATTTGATATATTTATTCCGCTCTCCGATTTTATATTACTCGCGGATTTCAATGTTAAACCAGTAATATTACGAATTCGTACGTCCCATCTTTAAGGGGATGTAGAAAAAAACGTGTACAATTCTCGTATAATGTTAAAAAAATTAACCGTTACTTTGGTAGCATCATTTACAACTAAATTTAATGAATAAGAGAGGTGCACGAGGTACAGAAAAAGCTTTAGAATTTATTTTCCTTAAATTTACGATTTACATATCCGTTTGTCGTAAAAATTTGTCTTTCCACATTTTCCCGAGACTACAAATATTCGAGTACAAAGTAACTGGTTTCGACTTATTTCTACTTAAAAAGTAGTTAAATAATTAAGCGATTAGAGAATTGGGGACGTAAACAAAACCCTGATAAAAGAGCCGAAATTTTACTTAAACAAAAGCCTAACCGAACCAATCTCTAGCCGAGTACAATGGGAGTGATTTCTTCGAAAAATTAGACAGAAATTTTTCCTGTTCGACGAGAGTGACCGAAAAGTTGTAAATTTTGGAAATTTCTGAGGACACCTGGTTCTAAAACGAATTAGTTAGAAAACAAATGACTATTAAGTTTAACGTATTTAGATTTTTACGGCTATGGTGAGAAACGTTTAAAATTTACAAGAACCCTGTCGCGTCTTTTGAGATATACTAGTGATGTGACAAAAGAGGCATTTGACATTGACCGGTATCGGCACCCTCGGGATTTGGCAGCCCGCGTGCATGTACAGTACACACTGCACACCTAGCAGGACTGT
>NW_019387029.1:0-15530 GCF_000671375.1 Centruroides sculpturatus | reverse complement strand
ATGCAGAAAACCCTCGTACAGCGCGGGAGGTAAGACTTACATCGAAAACGAATTTTTTAAATATAAATTTTATCTATAATGTAAGAAAAAAAACAGTTTATTTAATTCAGAACATTTCATTTAACAAAATAAAAACAAACTTATTAAAATTCGTAAAATATGATTTCGATCACTTGAGACTGATATGCAATTATGACTTTAACTATTGTACAGTACACTTGTTGCCTAATTAAATACTATTTTCATGAACGCAGTTGAAATAAGAAAAAGAAAATTATAAGCAACACGTAGCATACCGGTATATACAATATCCCAAAGAGAATTTCTGGTGTATAATTTTATACACCAGAAATTATCAAAATGTTCTTCTCTTCTAACATTTTACATTTTTCCAACATGGTTGCCATGAAAATTAAAATTTTTCATAATTACAGATGAAAGCTTTCAACATACAGGAAGGAATTACGCTCTCCTATAGGAGAGCGTAATTCCTTCCTGTATGTTATTTCTCTCCTATAGGAATTACGCTCTCCTATAGGAGAGCGTAATTCCTATAGGAGAGAAATAACACTCTCCTATACGTGAGAGAGTGTTTACAACTACGTACAAGTACGCGAGTCGATAAATACGTGGATCTGTAATGTTAGATTGGACGTCCGGAAGAGGGAAAGGCTTGGGTACGATGAGTCCACAGTATTTAGAACAGAATGACCAAGGTCTGGTAAAAATGATGGGAAATCGAGATTAGCGTGGAGCACGGCGGGAATGATCACTTCGAAAAGGACAGGCGAACTCTCTCTTGACCTACTTTCCCCTTTCTTGTTATTTGGAGGTTATTCCACCCACTATTCTGATGACCAAATTTGGTAAGGTTATGCAGGGAGCTGGTGGTTAGTCCAATTCCCGATTTTTTGTGACACTTCCTTCGATGAGTATTTTTTATCGTAATGTATCACCCACGAAGGAAGTGTATTCGGTGGAAAAATCTTGCAAATTTTTTCTGTTAAATTTGTTAATTTGAGTTTAAATAAAATAATTTTCTTTCTTTGAACAAAAGTTAAATAAGATTAAGATCGTCGAAATTATAAAAAATACTAGCCTGGGTTTTCATATACTGTGTGTATAATGCTCTTATCCCTTAGCGATGATATTACTAAAATTCGTTAATTTATAGCCAAAATCGAGAAAAATTATATAACAGATTTCATTCTTTACTTATCTTTTTGTTGCCTTTTATTCTGTTAGAATTCATTTCATTTTAATGCAATAGTTATTTGATTCAAATAGAAGAGAGGTCAGCAGTTTCATTCAATTCAAGTCTCGGACACGAAGAATTCCCACAAAGTTTAGTCTTATATGTAAAAATGAGTCTTTTAGTTAGAAGTGAAAAACATGTTTTTAATTGTTTTGTTGATTTTGTTCATATACAGTATTTTTATGGCTTTTGAAGAGGGTGGGCTCAATCTTTGTGATTAGCCATCTTGTTTCTTTCACGATCTAACATAACAGTTAGTTTCTTACATTAAAACATAAACTTAATGACGGAATTTAATATTAGTTTTGCACATCATCCTTACGATATAAAGTCTAAATTAAATGTAAACATTAAAATTTATATTCAATATATTTTACTATAATATGAATAAATGTTTTGATTAAAAAAATCATCTATATTTATTTTAGGTAAAGAAGAGCTTTCTAAATTATCAATAATATCATTGAGTTTTCTTCCCAAATAAGAATATAAATTACGGAAATATTAATCATTCTGAATATTAGTTGATTTTACTCGAAATAAAATACTGTAATCCAGAAAATCGAGAATATTAACTCATTGAATTATTATTTTGTTACTAATAATTTGTAATTTCATATAATAAGTTACATGGATCAACAATATGTAACATATTCGGAAATAATCTTATTTATTTTTAGAATTTACAAAAAAAAATGTAACATACGTAATTATTTAATTATACAATTAAATCAATAAATACATATATTTTTGAATGAGTGTCTGTACGTTACAGAAGTTAAGGGTGAAGTAACTAGAAAGCTCGAAAGGGTTTATTAAGGATGACTTCTTACAAGGAATGTAATGGTATGATTGAGTTAAAAATTAATAAAGTAGTTCCCTTGGTACCAAAATTCGAAATACTGTTTATTATGCCATATAAGAGCAATTTATCAGCGTAAGTAGAATGGATACTACCCTGTGTCCTGCAGAAGAAATAATAAAAACAACCATTAAAAATATAAAATATATTCAAGATGCATAATTTGATATTTATTATTTTATATTTTTTCATGAATTATTCACAAAATATTGTTAATTTATTTTATATTTTAATATGTAAAATATAAATCGGCCAATTTTTAAACAATTACACTTAAACCATATAAAAGTAATTATTATTTTTAGCTCGGACAGCGTCGGATATCTCTGTAGTAAAATAAGGTCTACTTAGTACAGTATGTATACGTAAGGTGTTACAAGGCAATATCTCAGAAAATATGCTTGTAAGAAAAAATTGATAAGAATTAAAACTTAATATTTTCGAGGAACCTTTTTAATGCCGTAAAAATAAAGTCTCTTTTCATTCTCTGCGTGAAATGGGGCAAATTTACTATCAAAGTAACAGTGACAAGCATAATGACATGTTCGGAGAACAATGCATTGAACGTGATAGACCAATTTCATGGCCACCTAGGATACAGGATCTGACACTAATTGGTTGGGCTATATAAATATTGTTTATATAAAAAATAATAGAGAATATTTAAATAAACTATGAACATCATCATTCCAGAATAATTTACTTATAACAGCTTTTTGCCATTCTTATAAAATTAAAAATATAAAAAGTTTTTCAATAAAATACCACAACAGATGACACCACACACAGTTTTAAATGGTATCGGGAAACTTAAGCAACTCGATGCTAACGTATATCAAGGTCTATAAAAATAGGTCTGGACACGATCCCATGATCCTTTGCGGCAACGGCCATTTTGAGGCTTATCGATAGAGTATATACCTTATACGAGGTTCCTGTGTGAGTCGTCTCTATTTAAGTGTTCATAAAGTGAAAGAATGGGCTATTGCGTGGGACCAAATTGTAAAAATAAATCTTCGTATGTTCGATTATTTAGATTCCCTGCAGATAAGAAAAAAAAGCAAGATTGGTACAGAACTGTAGACGGATAAATGAACATTCTAAACTGAGTACAATTGCAGATGTGATTAATATTGTTGGGACCTTTAACAGAGCTATAAAGCAGGGAGCCAAAAAGCTTTATCGCTCTATAGCTATAGAGTTATAAAGTCAAAAAGGAACCATTCCTTTACATTACGAGATATAGGCCTCCCGAAATCAGCCTCACGCTATCGGAGTCGCGCGTAGTACGCGTGGCGACTCTCGATCTGTTAGAACTATCGCGTTTAACTATTTAGCACGCAATTGTGCCCACTTGACTGTTCGTGAAGATGATATAGTTTTAGGGGGTAAGAAGGCTCGCCGCCATGCGGGCGTAAAGATGAGAGCGATAGCGAGCACCGAAGCACACCACGATAAGTGGAGCGTAGTCAAGGCAAGCAATACCGAGCCTTGACCGACACGGAGCACGGAGTAGGTAGTAGTAGTGGTTCAAGATAAATACTGTTTTTGGTCAATAGAAGTTAATGCATTTATTTGTTACAGGCACTGATCACGTGCCCAGAAATTATTTTCAAGCATGACATCCGCAAGCAAGATGGAGACTGCCGCCGTTGGGTTTCCACATTTGGACGTGAATATATGACAAAGAGTCACATGTCGGACTTTTCTTTACCGATAAATAACGTTAGTTGTCTGATCGCTGTGTGTTAAACATGCGATAATCTTAGCGGAGCACACAGCCTGACTCCGTATAGTGCTTGGAAGCAGGCTGTACGCTGATTTCTCAGGGCTATATCTCTCGAAGTATCATATAAAGAGGTGTGGTTCCTTTGCTTTTTCTTTGATATTATTGCAGCACTTTAGGCGATAAAACTAATATAACTGCTAATTTGATTAGTTTCAATCAAGACAGCAAATAATAAGGATGCTTTTTATTTTAAACCATTTTGATGAAGTTACAAAAAATTATAATTTCATAATCATCCGAAATTATTATTAGACTGGAATCTCGCTGGTTCTGTGAAATTTAATTTAATGTCGTATAAAACGCTCGTTCAAGCTTGTTTAAAACATACATTATTTAATAAATTTAAAATAAAAATTTTAAATTCAAGAAAACATTTTTAGCAGACGAATAAAATTGGTAAATAATTTTTAAAAAGTTTTAAATTTCATAATTTGTATAATTAGTAATAATGCCATAGTTTATTAAGAACAAAATCATAGAAGATATTACATTTTAAAAGTAAATAAAATTTTCATTACAAAAAGGTTTCTCCCCGGTCATTATCTCAAAAACTGATAGGGAATTACTGTGGGATTGCATATTTGACAGCCTATTCTGGAAACACGCTGTCAAATGTAAAGGTAGATGCTTCATTTCACAAAATGCATCACTGCATAACACGAATGCAATGTATTAATGGTTATTTTTTTCGCTCTGTGGGTGCTGGGAAGACTTTTTTTTTAATCAAATTCATCGAGAGTTAAGTTAGGGTCTTAATTGGACGGCCGGATGGAGAGGCGATGAGCCTGACATATTTGGGACGGACAATCCAAGAAAAATTATTAATGTTTTTCGACCTATCTGGATTCCTTCCCGGGTCTCACAGAGCGATAAACACGTTAAACCGCGCGGCCATCCGCTGTCTTGAAGAAATGGTTAAATATATAGTTAGGTTCAAGTTAGCATTAATACGGATATGAAAATGTTCATATCCATATCATATTATGTACAGGCATGTACAGATGTCATATTAAACGGCATATACAAACGTCTGTGATGTTTGTGTGTTTAATTTAACGGTATTTCATATTTTCTATTGAATCGGATTATTTGCATAGCCACATCATTACTAACCTAAACATAATCACACGTTCAACCACTCCTGAATTGCCTTTGTGTTACGGAGTGATGCACTGCTACCGCCTTGAGTGTTATGCAGTGAATCATTTACCTGTTCCAAGATTCCACTTAATATTTAGGAATGGACTAAAAAGAAATTGTACATATACTTTTATGTGCTACATATATATAATTGATAATTTTGCCTATTTTCATTAGGGGCTGAGATGACAACCGTCCTCTTCTATATAAGAGCTGAAAGAATAGAAATTTGCATCATCATTTAATTAGATAACACTGGGTCATTTTAAAGTATGACTGACATAGTACACATCAACTAAAGGTTTACAATTATTTTCCTATTAGCTTTTGAAATAATTAACTGGGTGAAATTTTTGTTAACATTGTGCATTACATATGATATTAATTGAATTAATATATATAATTTATTATATGAGATTACAGATTTTCAATAACTAAATGAAAAGTTAAATTACACAATATTTCGATTTTTTTTTTTACTTTTTGTCAATTAAAATTAAATGTAGTATTCAGAATGATTAATATTTTCCGTAATTAATAAAATAAGACTTAAAATTCAAATGTTTGCTTCAGTGGAGTTTTTGTCTTCTGTATCTTCAACACCTAAAATTTAAACAAAATTTTTTAAACAAAATTTATTGATAATAATGATTCACATTATATTAGAATATATTTGTTATTGTTTTTATATAATTTACAACTTTTAAGAACCTGGTTCAAAATTGTTTGCTTCAGTGGAGCTTTTGTCTTCTGTATCTTCAACACCTAAAATAAAAAGAAATAATTTTTAAAACAAAATTTATTGATAACAATGATTTACATTATATTAGAATATAAGTTTATTTGTTATTGTTTTTATATAATTTACAACTTTTCATTTTAAGAACCTTGTGCAAAATTAATATTGAATTGGATCAGTAGGCTAAGCACTGTATATTTGTTAACGCAAGAAACTGTTAAATCCTTAAAGAAACAAGATGCAGTCCTTGGTTAGTTAGATTGAGCCCACTTTCTCCAGAAGTCATAAAAATGTAAGAATCAAATTAATAAAATAAATAAAAAATATTTTTATTTATTTTATTATCACTAACTAAAAGTAATTTTAGTTGGAGGTTAAAATCACGTGCCCGTGTCTGAATAGATCCTGCTGGCTTCTGTTCAATTTGTTCTTGATAATGGTTGCATTACAATGAAAATAAATCATAATTTTAAGAAAAGTACCGTAGAAATAAGAAAAAATGAGATATGTTATATAATTTTATCTCAACTATAATTGTAAATTAGCGACTTTTTCAAATTACATTTAACGATTGTTGTTAGGATTATGAGAAGAGCCTGAAAGAGATGATATACAGGTCAGTCACAAATGAAATATTTACCTCTCTCCTAATAAATACTCATAAAAATATCAACTAAAAAACAAAAACTCGCTATTTACATAATAGACTAAATATTAGGGTCACTATAATTAAGTACCAAATTGCCCTATTAACATAAAATTGGCTTGTGAATCCAGACAGAGAGCTGTGATCTCTGTCGGGATTTCTGTAGAGCCTATTCTATTTCACACAAGAAAATAATATTTTAGAGATGAAGTGTAAAGCATTTAATCTTCATTAGGTAATATTAAATTTAATACGTAGTTACATTATTATAATTTCATACATTTGAATGAATTATTTTCAATTAAATTTACTTGAAAATAAATTTTCGCTTATTATTTTAAACTAATAGGCTTGTTATAGCTATTGTAGAATCTACGAGCATTTATTAGTATGGTTACGAATTATTTCGTATAATATAATATTATATGGCCTATATACTGTTAGTAAGTCATTTAAATTAAACATATTTATTGTAGATAAAACTAGTAAAATACTTTTAATGCTCTTCTGAATAATTCATATTGTATTGTTAAAATATAATTACAATAAAATCATAAATCTCTAGAAGAAGAAAGAAAAGAAAAACAAGAATTTCAATAATATAAAATATAGTAGCATGTAATAAGCTTTAAAAATTTGTAATAAATTTTACCTGCGATTTCACAGTCAGGAATTTCCTTTACGGGGTCATATTTACCATCACTTTTAGTGCAAGTAGTTATTATTTCTTTCGAACCATCAGGATAATTATATCCATCTATACATTCTGATCTGCAACGCCTAAAATACAAAAATTATAATAAGAATCTAAAAATTATGATTTATTAAACACTACAAATTAAACTTAAATCAATAAATAAAGAATATGCCAACATAAAAAGTTTCTACATGAAAATTAGGTTAGACTAACATAAGGATAAGATTTAAACAGAAGCCAAAAAAGCAACGGTTCAAGTTCTCGTGTAATAAACTGTCAGAGTTCTTTGCATGAGATCCTAAGCTAATAAAATATAGAATATATGTTACTAAAGTTTCACGCTTTTTAATTTATTATTTTGCGCAAGAGAAAGAAAATGTTATATTTGTAGTTATAGAGCTACAACTAAAACTTCTCTATGGCTCAAATCCAATTTGCGTTTAAAATGAATGATTCTTCATTAATTACAGGTATTAATCAAATATTTATATATTTATATAGATTAATGATATTTAACATAATTAAAATGTGAAATTAAAATATAAAAATAACTTACTGAACTCTTGGATCAGTCACACATACAGAAAATTGTTTTTGTCCTATAACAATATTACAACCGATACCAGGTACTAAATAAATTTCGAATTTTATTAATTATTTTCAAATTACAAGTTAATTCAAATTAATTTTTCACTACTTAATATATATATTTTTCTTACTTGCAGGTTCACAATCAGGAATTATCTCAATTTTACTCCATATGTTTCCATTGAAAGAGCAATTGTAGCTCTTAACGATTGAACCGTCGGGAAATTTATATTTGTCAATGCATGTTGCTTGACAGAATCTATAAATAAGTTTATTGTCACATTAATTTAAATTGTAAATAAAAGCACTGAAGATTTAAGAAAACTTACTCTGTTTCCCCATAATTTTTGCATGTTAATGATCCACTAAGAGGTGGCTTAGCATGATTACACCCTGAACAGTTTGTAAATATTAAAATAAACATAAGTAATAGAAATTAATTTCAAATAATTATTATATTGAATTCTGATATTAATAGATTTTACAACTTTAAGTATACAGCTCTCCCTTAATAGCCGACAGGTATGGGGCCAAAGGGGTGTTGGATTACCAAAAGTGTCCGGATTACCGAAAATAATTATATATTTTGCATTGTTTTGCTAGCGGTAGCTTACAATATTCCCTACTCCAACTGTTCGAACAGAATTGCTCACAGAAAACACACGAAATGTGTGTCATCGTGTAAAAATTGGATGGGGAGATTCACGTTGCGACATGCTTCTGTGCAAACAGACACGTAACGGGGACGGGTACTTTGACGGGAGGTGCGTCGGACTACTGAGCATGTCGGATTAAAAAACGTCGGACTATCAAGGGAGAGCTGCATATTAAAACAGTTACTAAAACAAATTCCAAGTTTAGAAACAAATCATAGCTATAATTATTTCTTATAAGCTATTNCCTATACGTGAGAGAGTGTTTACAACTACGTACAAGTACGCGAGTCGATAAATACGTGGATCTGTAATGTTAGATTGGACGTCCGGAAGAGGGAAAGGCTTGGGTACGATGAGTCCACAGTATTTAGAACAGTCCACAGTATTTAGTTCAGAATGACCAAGGTCTGGTAAAAATGATGGGAAATCGAGATTAGCGTGGAGCACGGCGGGAATGATCACTTCGAAAAGGACAGGCGAACTCTCTCTTGACCTACTTTCCCCTTTCTTGTTATTTGGAGGTTATTCCACCCACTATTCTGATGACCAAATTTGGTAAGGTTATGCAGGGAGCTGGTGGTTAGTCCAATTCCCGATTTTTTGTGACACTTCCTTCGATGAGTATTTTTTATCGTAATGTATCACCCACGAAGGAAGTGTATTCGGTGGAAAAATCTTGCAAATTTTTTCTGTTAAATTTGTTAATTTGAGTTTAAATAAAATAATTTTCTTTCTTTGAACAAAAGTTAAATAAGATTAAGATCGTCGAAATTATAAAAAATACTAGCCTGGGTTTTCATATACTGTGTGTATAATGCTCTTATCCCTTAGCGATGATATTACTAAAATTCGTTAATTTATAGCCAAAATCGAGAAAAATTATATAACAGATTTCATTCTTTACTTATCTTTTTGTTGCCTTTTATTCTGTTAGAATTCATTTCATTTTAATGCAATAGTTATTTGATTCAAATAGAAGAGAGGTCAGCAGTTTCATTCAATTCAAGTCTCGGACACGAAGAATTCCCACAAAGTTTAGTCTTATATGTAAAAATGAGTCTTTTAGTTAGAAGTGAAAAACATGTTTTTAATTGTTTTGTTGATTTTGTTCATATACAGTATTTTTATGGCTTTTGAAGAGGGTGGGCTCAATCTTTGTGATTAGCCATCTTGTTTCTTTCACGATCTAACATAACAGTTAGTTTCTTACATTAAAACATAAACTTAATGACGGAATTTAATATTAGTTTTGCACATCATCCTTACGATATAAAGTCTAAATTAAATGTAAACATTAAAATTTATATTCAATATATTTTACTATAATATGAATAAATATTTTGATTAAAAAAATCATCTATATTTATTTTAGGTAAAGAAGAGCTTTCTAAATTATCAATAATATCATTGAGTTTTCTTCCCAAATAAGAATATAAATTACGGAAATATTAATCATTCTGAATATTAGTTGATTTTACTCGAAATAAAATACTGTAATCCAGAAAATCGAGAATATTAACTCATTGAATTATTATTTTGTTACTGATAATTTGTAATTTCATATAATAAGTTACATGGATCAACAATATGTAACATATTCGGAAATAATCTTATTTATTTTTAGAATTTACAAAAAAAAATGTAACATACGTAATTATTTAATTATACAATTAAATCAATAAATACATATATTTTTGAATGAGTGTCTGTACGTTACAGAAGTTAAGGGTGAAGTAACTAGAAAGCTCGAAAGGGTTTATTAAGGATGACTTCTTACAAGGAATGTAATGGTATGATTGAGTTAAAAATTAATAAAGTAGTTCCCTTGGTACCAAAATTCGAAATACTGTTTATTATGCCATATAAGAGCAATTTATCAGCGTAAGTAGAATGGATACTACCCTGTGTCCTGCAGAAGAAATAATAAAAACAACCATTAAAAATATAAAATATATTCAAGATGCATAATTTGATATTTATTATTTTATATTTTTTCATGAATTATTCACAAAATATTGTTAATTTATTTTATATTTTAATATGTAAAATATAAATCGGCCAATTTTTAAACAATTACACTTAAACCATATAAAAGTAATTATTATTTTTAGCTCGGACAGCGTCGGATATCTCTGTAGTAAAATAAGGTCTACTTAGTACAGTATGTATACGTAAGGTGTTACAAGGCAATATCTCAGAAAATATGCTTGTAAGAAAAAATTGATAAGAATTAAAACTTAATATTTTCGAGGAACCTTTTTAATGCCGTAAAAATAAAGTCTCTTTTCATTCTCTGCGTGAAATGGGGCAAATTTACTATCAAAGTAACAGTGACAAGCATAATGACATGTTCGGAGAACAATGCATTGAACGTGATAGACCAATTTCATGGCCACCTAGGATACAGGATCTGACACTAATTGGTTGGGCTATATAAATATTGTTTATATAAAAAATAATAGAGAATATTTAAATAAACTATGAACATCATCATTCCAGAATAATTTACTTATAACAGCTTTTTGCCATTCTTATAAAATTAAAAATATAAAAAGTTTTTCAATAAAATACCACAACAGATGACACCACACACAGTTTTAAATGGTATCGGGAAACTTAAGCAACTCGATGCTAACGTATATCAAGGTCTATAAAAATAGGTCTGGACACGATCCCATGATCCTTTGCGGCAACGGCCATTTTGAGGCTTATCGATAGAGTATATACCTTATACGAGGTTCCTGTGTGAGTCGTCTCTATTTAAGTGTTCATAAAGTGAAAGAATGGGCTATTGCGTGGGACCAAATTGTAAAAATAAATCTTCGTATGTTCGATTATTTAGATTCCCTGCAGATAAGAAAAAAAAGCAAGATTGGTACAGAACTGTAGACGGATAAATGAACATTCTAAACTGAGTACAATTGCAGATGTGATTAATATTGTTGGGACCTTTAACAGAGCTATAAAGCAGGGAGCCAAAAAGCTTTATCGCTCTATAGCTATAGAGTTATAAAGTCAAAAAGGAACCATTCCTTTACATTACGAGATATAGGCCTCCCGAAATCAGCCTCACGCTATCGGAGTCGCGCGTAGTACGCGTGGCGACTCTCGATCTGTTAGAACTATCGCGTTTAACTATTTAGCACGCAATTGTGCCCACTTGACTGTTCGTGAAGATGATATAGTTTTAGGGGGTAAGAAGGCTCGCCGCCATGCGGGCGTAAAGATGAGAGCGATAGCGAGCACCGAAGCACACCACGATAAGTGGAGCGTAGTCAAGGCAAGCAATACCGAGCCTTGACCGACACGGAGCACGGAGTAGGTAGTAGTAGTGGTTCAAGATAAATACTGTTTTTGGTCAATAGAAGTTAATGCATTTATTTGTTACAGGCACTGATCACGTGCCCAGAAATTATTTTCAAGCATGACATCCGCAAGCAAGATGGAGACTGCCGCCGTTGGGTTTCCACATTTGGACGTGAATATATGACAAAGAGTCACATGTCGGACTTTTCTTTACCGATAAATAACGTTAGTTGTCTGATCGCTGTGTGTTAAACATGCGATAATCTTAGCGGAGCACACAGCCTGACTCCGTATAGTGCTTGGAAGCAGGCTGTACGCTGATTTCTCAGGGCTATATCTCTCGAAGTATCATATAAAGAGGTGTGGTTCCTTTGCTTTTTCTTTGATATTATTGCAGCACTTTAGGCGATAAAACTAATATAACTGCTAATTTGATTAGTTTCAATCAAGACAGCAAATAATAAGGATGCTTTTTATTTTAAACCATTTTGATGAAGTTACAAAAAATTATAATTTCATAATCATCCGAAATTATTATTAGACTGGAATCTCGCTGGTTCTGTGAAATTTAATTTAATGTCGTATAAAACGCTCGTTCAAGCTTGTTTAAAACATACATTATTTAATAAATTTAAAATAAAAATTTTAAATTCAAGAAAACATTTTTAGCAGACGAATAAAATTGGTAAATAATTTTTAAAAAGTTTTAAATTTCATAATTTGTATAATTAGTAATAATGCCATAGTTTATTAAGAACAAAATCATAGAAGATATTACATTTTAAAAGTAAATAAAATTTTCATTACAAAAAGGTTTCTCCCCGGTCATTATCTCAAAAACTGATAGGGAATTACTGTGGGATTGCATATTTGACAGCCTATTCTGGAAACACGCTGTCAAATGTAAAGGTAGATGCTTCATTTCACAAAATGCATCACTGCATAACACGAATGCAATGTATTAATGGTTATTTTTTTCGCTCTGTGGGTGCTGGGAAGACTTTTTTTTTAATCAAATTCATCGAGAGTTAAGTTAGGGTCTTAATTGGACGGCCGGATGGAGAGGCGATGAGCCTGACATATTTGGGACGGACAATCCAAGAAAAATTATTAATGTTTTTCGACCTATCTGGATTCCTTCCCGGGTCTCACAGAGCGATAAACACGTTAAACCGCGCGGCCATCCGCTGTCTTGAAGAAATGGTTAAATATATAGTTAGGTTCAAGTTAGCATTAATACGGATATGAAAATGTTCATATCCATATCATATTATGTACAGGCATGTACAGATGTCATATTAAACGGCATATACAAACGTCTGTGATGTTTGTGTGTTTAATTTAACGGTATTTCATATTTTCTATTGAATCGGATTATTTGCATAGCCACATCATTACTAACCTAAACATAATCACACGTTCAACCACTCCTGAATTGCCTTTGTGTTACGGAGTGATGCACTGCTACCGCCTTGAGTGTTATGCAGTGAATCATTTACCTGTTCCAAGATTCCACTTAATATTTAGGAATGGACTAAAAAGAAATTGTACATATACTTTTATGTGCTACATATATATAATTGATAATTTTGCCTATTTTCATTAGGGGCTGAGATGACAACCGTCCTCTTCTATATAAGAGCTGAAAGAATAGAAATTTGCATCATCATTTAATTAGATAACACTGGGTCATTTTAAAGTATGACTGACATAGTACACATCAACTAAAGGTTTACAATTATTTTCCTATTAGCTTTTGAAATAATTAACTGGGTGAAATTTTTGTTAACATTGTGCATTACATATGATATTAATTGAATTAATATATATAATTTATTATATGAGATTACAGATTTTCAATAACTAAATGAAAAGTTAAATTACACAATATTTCGATTTTTTTTTTTACTTTTTGTCAATTAAAATTAAATGTAGTATTCAGAATGATTAATATTTTCCGTAATTAATAAAATAAGACTTAAAATTCAAATGTTTGCTTCAGTGGAGTTTTTGTCTTCTGTATCTTCAACACCTAAAATTTAAACAAAATTTTTTAAACAAAATTTATTGATAATAATGATTCACATTATATTAGAATATAAGTTTATTTGTTATTGTTTTTATATAATTTACAACTTTTCATTTTAAGAACCTTGTGCAAAATTAATATTGAATTGGATCAGTAGGCTAAGCACTGTATATTTGTTAACGCAAGAAACTGTTAAATTCGTAAAGAAACAAGATGCAGTCCTTGGTTAGTTAGATTGAGCCCACTTTCTCCAGAAGTCATAAAAATGTAAGAATCAAATTAATAAAATAAATAAAAAATATTTTTATTTATTTTATTATCACTAACTAAAAGTAATTTTAGTTGGAGGTTAAAATCACGTGCCCGTGTCTGAATAGATCCTGCTGGCTTCTGTTCAATTTGTTCTTGATAATGGTTGCATTACAATGAAAATAAATCATAATTTTAAGAAAAGTACCGTAGAAATAAGAAAAAATGAGATATGTTATATAATTTTATCTCAACTATAATTGTAAATTAGCGACTTTTTCAAATTACATTTAACGATTGTTGTTAGGATTATGAGAAGAGCCTGAAAGAGATGATATACAGGTCAGTCACAAATGAAATATTTACCTCTCTCCTAATAAATACTCATAAAAATATCAACTAAAAAACAAAAACTCGCTATTTACATAATAGACTAAATATTAGGGTCACTATAATTAAGTACCAAATTGCCCTATTAACATAAAATTGGCTTGTGAATCCAGACAGAGAGCTGTGATCTCTGTCGGGATTTCTGTAGAGCCTATTCTATTTCACACAAGAAAATAATATTTTAGAGATGAAGTGTAAAGCATTTAATCTTCATTAGGTAATATTAAATTTAATACGTAGTTACATTATTATAATTTCATACATTTGAATGAATTATTTTCAATTAAATTTACTTGAAAATAAATTTTCGCTTATTATTTTAAACTAATAGGCTTGTTATATCTATTGTAGAATCTACGAGCATTTATTAGTATGGTTACGAATTATTTCGTATAATATAATATTATATGGCCTATATACTGTTAGTAAGTCATTTAAATTAAACATGTTTATTGTAGATAAAACTAGTAAAATACTTTTAATGCTCTTCCGAATAATTCATATTGTATTGTTAAAATATAATTACAATAAAATCATAAATCTCTAGAAGAAGAAAGAAAAGAAAAACAAGAATTTCAATAATATAAAATATAGTAGCATGTAATAAGCTTTAAAAATTTGTAATAAATTTTACCTGCGATTTCACAATCAGGAATTTCCTTTACGGGGTCATATTTACCATCACTTTTAGTGCAAGTAGTTATTATTTCTTTCGAACCATCAGGATAATTATATCCATCTATACATTCTGATCTGCAACGCCTAAAATACAAAAATTATAATAAGAATCTAAAAATTATGATTTATTAAACACTACAAATTAAACTTAAATCAATAAATAAAGAATATGCCAACATAAAAAGTTTCTACATGAAAATTAGGTTAGACTAACATAAGGATAAGATTTAAACAGAAGCCAAAAAAGCAACGGCTCAAGTTCTCGTGTAATAAACTGTCAGAGTTCTTTGCATGAGATCCTAAGCTAATAAAATATAGAATATATGTTACTAAAGTTTCACGCTTTTTAATTTATTATTTTGTGCAAGAGAAAGAAAATGTTATATTTGTAGCATTAGAGCTATAACTAAAACTTCTCTATGGCTCAAATCCAATTTGCGTTTAAAATGAATGATTCTTCATTAATTACAGGTATTAATCAAATATTTATATATTTATATAGATTA
>NW_019387028.1:10707-18774 GCF_000671375.1 Centruroides sculpturatus | reverse complement strand
TGTAAGATTATGAGATGGAATTATGAATAAAATAAAACATAAGGGGACTTATAATTTGATATTTTTCCTACCGAGAGACGTGCTATTATTATTAATTAACCCTTAAGCCTCAAACCCGAAATATCTCGGGCAGGTTTTTAGCGTTACAAAAAACGCGGTCGTTAAAACTGTTTTTGAAATTATTTTTTTTGAATTTTTGGAATGTTTTTTAGGACCATAAATTTTTTCAAAATTTTTTTCCCACGCGAAAAAATTTTATCGCCATTTTAATTAGCCTTTGATAAGGCTCGATTAAAGCTCAATTGTTTTATAATGGGAATTTTTTATCAAATTTATTTCATGGTTCCTAAGTTGTAGTGCACGGATTTTCCTTCGGTAAAGTTATTTAAAGCTAGTTTTTCATGTCAAAAACGACCTCCGCTAGTTTTTTAACTTTTTTAATTAATATATTTTTTTAATATAAATTTAATTAATTAGGGGGGGTCAGAAATCGCAATTAAAATTTTAATTTTTTAAAAATATTTAAAAATATAGGCCTAGCTAATACTCACCCTACTTTAAACCCTCGTCTTCCCGAGACGTCTATGAAAATGCCCCGGGAAATCCAACTCCAGCTGTGTTCAAGGTCATCCAGATGTGTAAACAATGACTCATTGGTGTTATTTCTCAAAAAGGCGAGACAAAGGAAAATAAAATTTGAAGGGTTTTCTTTAAAATTAACGCATTTCTTTCGTTTTTTTTTTCAGTTTTAAGTATTTTTTACGTTTAATTAAATTAATATCAAAAATTGGTAAAGTCCCAAGGGGTTAATAATTGAACGTGTAATATGTATATACCAGCACCTCACTGATAACTAGAAAGGCTTAAGTTTAAAATTTAAGCTTTCTAAACCCAGTAGTTTCTCTCCACAAACGTCCGCAGTGCCGGATAAAGAAAAATGACAAAAAAATATAGATTTTTGCGCTTTTCGATTGCTTATATTTCAGCGACATCTTGATACAAAAACTTGAAATTTTGCACACTACTCATAGAAAATAATTTTCCTTCGAGCGACAAGAGATATTCGAAATTACCATAGGTGTTTAGGGGCGGAAAAATCGACTCCCGAAACTCTGATTCCTGTATATGTAGTCAGTTAATGACTTTTTTTTTATCAATACTTGTCGAGAAATCACTACCATGACTCCTAGATATAAGACAGTATACCGTGATATGAGACACTAGATTATTAAATCAAATTTTATCCGTTATTATTAAATACACATCGTTCTCAATGTATGTCATACTTAAGTTCATAAAACGTTCATATCTCTGACATAATATATTATGTCAGAGATACGGTACATTGCCTACTAACTAAAAACAATTTGTGTGCAAGAATCTAGTATACAGTACATCATACTTTTTCTTTAAGTGGGTATAAGTATGGTTTACTCTAAATGAATTTACAGTGCAGACGTGACGTGAAAGAGTAATGAGTACTTTCAGTTTGTTTTAAGTTATGGCAACGCAATACTTGGGCGATCTGCCTAGGGGATGCCTTCGGCAAAAACTTTCTATAGAAAATTCTTCTATGTAACTTACACACACGAAAAAAAAACCCGGAAACTTTAGACATTGATTCGGGTCCAAAAACCAAATCCAACCACTACTGTTCGGTAGATTTATCATTTCGGCCATTGATGCGCACCAATCACGATCATGACAACATACAGTAGAAGAAGCATCCATGAAAAACATTTGCTTGTATTCAGTCAGGACATGTCCGTGCGTAGGGTTTATTAAATTATCGAGAGTTTGAAAACACATTATTTTTCTTAACATACTTATTTATTTTTACAATCTAGACATAGAGAAACACAATACAGTAGATTAAGAATAAACCGAACGGATACAGAATAAATACTGTTAGTTATATATAATATAATGTTTAATTTTATTTTCTAAGGCTTGAAAAATGAAACGTTCAAACCGATTTAATTTTCTACAATAATTAGTGTTGAAATCAAGTAAAATGTTTACAATATTCCGTAAATGGTAATTATTAGCGATTATTTTTGCAACAAAGTGGAATTTTTAGATAAATTTAAAATGTGCGCAACGAAAGAAATGCACTTGTCATCTCCACCTTTCAAAATGTCCCGAATTTGCATCAGAACGTTGAAGGCAGAATAGAGCGAACTGTATACCTATTAACGATAATAACAACAATTAATTTGTTTCTATTTTTTTGACGTTTTAAATATTCACAGCTGTAAATTATTCGCTACAGAACTCGAATTTATACTCTAAGTATGTGTCTTATATTTGATAAACTTCCATATACCTTTACCGGACATCCTTTCGACACAACGAAAAAACCACCGCAACTAAATCCCAGTTCGTTTTCTCGAAATTTTTTCATGAAATCCAACATCTAAATAAATATAAATTTTAATTATTAAAAGAAACGATTATACAAGTACTGTTGTATTTATAATTATTGAAAATACAATAAACTTACTTTTATTTTGTCTTCTACCGTCAAACGAGCGGAAGCGAAGATCCTTATTTCTTGAAAAGAATCATAAGCCTAAACATATAAAATTAAAAAATCTCATTGAAAATATAAAATCGATACAAAGTCTTATTCTGCTCAACAGAACTTACAGATGACGAAATACGGGAAACAGCAAAAGAAAACAACAACGCCAGAAAAACGCAAAAGATGGTGGCGAGACATAATAATAGCCGAAAAATTATATCCAGTTCAACAAAAATAGAATGGTAGATAAATAAGGCTAAGATATAAATTACTACGCCAAATAATACGAAAAATAGCTGCTTCCATTTATTATTTATCTGATTTATAAGATCATAAATCTCTGCATGCTTCGAGATAATTTCGTCCACATCATACTTCGTGCATCTATTTCTGGTTAATTGTAATTGTTTCGCTAACTCTCTGAATCTCTCCAGTATCAAAAGACCTACTGATAACGCTGCCGGTATCATCCATAAATAAAATGCAATTGTGCAAGAACCAATACTAAACGACAGAGAGCAATAAAGTGCGCGAATATAACTCGCCTCCTTCTCTACTAACCAAGAGAAAAACAGAAAGGAAATCCAAACGTGAGGAATGAAAATTACGAGAAAAGACCCACCGAAAAACCCTAACATTACCAATTGATACCGAAACAATTTTTCCTTCTCGCCGGTGTAACTCGATATTTTCATGTCAAAGCTTATTTTTTTCCTACCGATATGTATGCAAAGAATGCAACCAATATCTATGAAATGAAAGGCTATTTTCAGAAAAGGATGCATTTCGTCACCCGCATATCTTTCAACATCGCTACAGAAAACAACATTCTCTTTAGTTGCAAGATTCTGAAAGAAAAATACAGTTGTTTGAAAAACCAAGAATATCAGAATGAATTTCCTGTAAAATTCTATTAATTTTGATTGTCTGGCGTTCAACTGGTGACAATCGCAGCGTTTGTAAAAAATATCGCCAAAAACTATAGAGATAGAGAATATGGGATAAAGCATACAGTAAACGCAATTCTCCGCCATATTGCTAACTAGAAGTAATGCAGCTTATTACTCTACAGCAATTCTAAATTACTACTCTAATGCTGTTTGCTAGAAACAGCAACGATTTTTTTCTTCTCCTTCCGCGTGTATTCGCTTGTATGAGAATGAAAATAAGCGAAATAGTTTACTCATCTATGCGATGTGCAGAATTTTACGATCGGAATGCAATCGATCAATATCAGTTCAATTTGAAATGAATTTATTTCTGCGAATGAATGCTTTTATACTTATAAATAATGGAATTCGATTCATTTTTTAATAATAGATAAGATGTTATTAGATTGGACTGGCTTGAATCGATTGAATTAAGGAAATGCAACACTTGGGCGATCTGAAGAGGAGTAGAGCAACCTGCAGAACTTTCTTGGAAAAAACTGGACCCTATTTAGCTGTTTTTATGGGAAACTGGACCCTGTATAGGTGTTAAGCACGCGAAGAAAATCCGATTAATTCCACGTAACCGACCCGTTAGTGAGGCTGACCTGCAACTTGTATCCAGAGATTTATATACTCGTCCACTGGGTAACCAAATTAAACAAAACCTTTCTTTGAAATGTCAACAATAAAAAGAATAAAACTTCTGATTTTGTTATTTTATTGATTTTTACTTTTGAAACAATCGCAATCATTTAGTAATAAAAACATTGGTAATGAAGAATGTTGATATTTATTTACAAGACACTCGTGGTATTTATCGATATTTATACAAGATTTTATATAACTTTGAAAAAGTGTATTAAATCACACGGTTTATTACTTTATATGATTGGGATATTCGAAATATCTTGTTATCGTTATATAAAACAGTCTTTGTAGTAGAAATCTCAGAAAAATTTCTTCTTCGAGATAATAGAAAAAAAAATAACAAAATTTTGCAGAGAACTATTACAATTTTGTTTTATTTCTACTTTTCCGGCTGTTATATAAAACAAAGAGAAAGTACGGCGTTCGGTCAAAAAATAATCCCCAAAATGTTTACGTTTTTGGACTTAAGACACCTTAAAACGTGAAATACAAATTGAGTGTAATTTCTCTATGTATGGATGTCAGTGTGTGTGTGTGTGTGTGTGTGTGTGTGTGTGTGTGTATGGCAGGATTATGTTTCCCTGTTTGAAGCTTAATAATTCCTGTGCCTTCAGTCGAAAATTTCTGAAATTTTGAAGGAAGGTTTAGTTTTTAGGGGGATTGATGCCGTTAAATTTTGCTGATTAAAGTTCGAGGGGGTGGGGAGATAATGGCGATCGTGTGTATTTCCGGTAGGGTTGGACTTAATGACGATTTTACTCGTTATTAGCATTTATAATTTTTTACAAAACTTATCCCTACCTTCAAAATTAAGTGTTTTGTCATTTCATAACAGTTAAAAATATAAAAATATTTTTAAAATAAAATACGATAACAGATGGAGCCACCAAAATTTTAAACGTCGCCAGGAAAGTTGAGCAACTCGTTGCTGGTTTATTTAAATTATTTTTCTTAAATTTTGAATTATATAATTTTAATCATATAAGCATTTTACTAACGTATGATATACCTTATGCAGTTATGTAGAATTGTATTTATTGACAAGACTATGTATTTTTTACAAAATTGTACTGCCTGCTGGCTTACCAGCTTAGAGATATGGAGTACAGTACATATGTCAGGAGTTGCAATGTGGCATAGAGTATTAAGTGCCCAAATCATGCGCGCATCAAAAATCCAGACTCTGGAGACCAAGAAACGAGTCAAAATAAAATTCAAAATGGCGACACTTTCTACAAACAGGGAGTAGTGCGAGATTTTGACAAACGAATTTCGAATTTTGACAAACGAATCTTTGAAAATGAAAATCGAATTTTGACAAACGAATCTTTGAAAAAACCCATTTACCTGTCCCGTGTTATTCTCTGGTCGCCAAGTGTTGACCTCGACCGATTGACCCGAGATATCTCGTTTCGGCATCGGAACGTTTTTTTCACAATAGATGGCGCTAGTCGTTATACTGTAATTTTATATTACAACAAACTTCCGAAATATAATTTGTTTTATTTTCATATTTATTAATACAGTAATACCTCGAACTTACGCGATAGGTGGGACCGAGCGATAACCGCGTAAGTCGAATTCGCGTAAGTCGGGGTATAATTTCCCAATTTGCGTAAAATCCAAGTCGGATGTATGTAAGCTAATAAATGTTCTCGTTAATCTTATCCCGTCTTTTGATTCGTTTACGGTTACAAGAATTAATCACATAGAGTCTCTCGAGTCTCCGTAGNGTACTGTACTACATTCTCGTGTATATGTTATGGACAAAGTGATTAATACGGGCATTATGAATAATGACCAACAAAATCGGGCGATGTAATAAATTTCAATAATTTATCAAATTGACCGGTCATTACGAATACTGCTACCATCTAGTCGGGCAAAGTGATGATAATACGTTGAGGAGTGATCATCCGAAATACGTTAGCCAATCAGAACTTACATCTTACTTGCTCATGCTTATTGCATTTAGTACCGAATTTTAAATTTATGTGACCTGTAGTTAATCTTTCTTCTTTGACAAAAGTAACGATCATGGAGGAATCATTAAGTGATATGAATAATCGCTTCAACAACAGATTAAACGAGTTAAAAGCAGAAAAAGGTGACAACGATCAAATTTTTACAAAATCGGCATATTTGTCAATGATACAAAAAGTGAAAGAGTCAAAAATGAAAGTTACTTCTAAGTTACCGGAAGAATATCAGCGTTCACGTAGATATGACGTTGTATCTATCGGAAATTTAGAAAAATTAATTATGCCTGTAAAAGAAGGTAATGCAATATCTGAAATATTTCTTCCGTTCACACGGAAGAAATATTGCACGATGCCCATATTGCTATTGGACATGGCGGTAGAAACCGTATGGAAAAAGAATTAAGCACGAAATATAAAAATATTACAAGGGAGATGATCATAATTTATTTAAACTTCTGTGAAATTTGTCAGAAAAAAAAAATGTTCCTAAGAAAGGCTTGGCAGTTAAACCAATTTTATGTAATAAAATGAACTCGAGATGTCAGGTCGATCTTATAGATATGCAGTCGCAAGCCGATGAGGAATATAAATTCATACTCGTGTATCAAGACCATCTAACTAAATTCGTTCAACTACGACCATTAAAAACCAAAAGATCTGAAGAAGTAGCATATGTTCTTTAAGACATTTTTAAAATTTTCGGTGCACCGAGTATTCTACAAAGCGATAACGGCAGAGAATTCGCCAATAATATCATCAAAGAAATGTGTAATATGGGCCCTTGTGAAAAATGGTGCATGGAAAGCCCAGGCACTCACAAAGTCAGGGTTCAGTAGAAAGATGTAATCAAGACGTAGAAAATATGCTTAGTTCTTGGTTGGAGACTAACAATACTAACAAATGGTCGGAAGAATTACGTTTTGTACAACTGATGAAAAATCGAGCGCATCATACTGGTATAAACTGCAGCCCCTATGAGGCCGTGTTTGGAGCAAAGTTAAAAGTTGAACTAAAGAATTTTATACCCAACGAATCGTTGATCAACGTTAATACGGAGGAGGATCTACAGAGACTTTTTAAAACTATCGACGAAATAAGTCAAAGTTACTCAAACTCTGAAAGTCCAGGTACCGTCCAAGAAAACATTATGAAAGATTATTTGATGATGTCATCCTTACATAGCAATATAACTGATGAAGTTCAAAGATCTACATCGTCTTCATGTGAAAAAATCTAAACCAGGATGCTATTAGTATTTCAGAATTGGGGGATGAAGAAGAAACAATCCAAACAATTAATCCAAAAATAGAAGAAAAAATAAGAAGTGTGTCTAAAACAAGGGCTTTGTTTAATCTAAAACTGCAAGCAGAAAAAATGATTAATACATCAAATTTCAAATACACAGCAGCTAATGTTGTTGATACAATAAGGATTCGTGTATCTGATGTAGATCGAGCCCGCAGTGATGGAAAAAATATTTTAGGTGTCGTTGTTGCGGTTAAAGATAAAAACCTTTAGAGCCTGTACACACTACGCGTTTTTCAACGCGCGTTTTAAAGAACCAAGAGTTCTATGTAAGCGTACACACTCAAACGCGCGCTTTTGGCCAATCGCGCGTTAAACGCGCGTTTATAGATTTTTGTTAAAACGCGCGTTTTGCGGGCGTTAGCCGAGCGCTTTGAGATATATGTGCTGCCATGTTACCGTACATGCGATCGCGCGTTTTCCCGGCGCTTTACGGGCGCTTCTAGATTTACGCCGCCATTTTGCTGTATATTCGATCGCGCGCTTTTGGGTAATATCTACTTTTATAATATGGAGTAAGTCATCAAATGATTTTATAGACATTCTAAAAGAATTAAAAAACTTGAATTTATTTTGTCTTAGTTTTGGATACAACGTCGCAAACATTTCATGCGTCAGTCTATCTCGTAATATTGGGTGCACCCAAAATTCTCTTTGCCTCTGCCGTCGTCTTTTA
>NW_019387028.1:0-9158 GCF_000671375.1 Centruroides sculpturatus | reverse complement strand
TTCTCTTAAATGCATTAAACACTATTCCAATCACATCAATTGAATCGGAAAGGGCATTCTCGGTGGCAAGACTTTTCATTACTAAAATAAGAATTAGAGTGAGTTATCGGAGTATTGACCATCTTTGCTTTTTAAAATCTTATAAAAGTTTGCAATATTTTGTATTATATTTTATTTAAAAAACGAAAATTACCTTCTAAATTAGAAGTTCATTTTTTTTAATTTTTAACTCAATTCAAAACATTTTTTTGTTGTTGTTGTTGTATGCAGTTTCCAGCAAACTTTAATTAATTTTTTTCTATTTGTGAACATTTCTACGTTATTTAAAGGTAATTTTTATTATAGGTTTATAGACCTTACACAGCATTATTAATATGATTTTAGAGGTTACAGAACTTTAAAATTACTTTAAAAAATGGAAAATAATTATATCATTTGATTTCAAGATATTTTGTATACCTTAAAAATAATTAATTCTATCCGGGGATTTCCCGGGAAACAGTTCACTTTTATCCCGGGACAAGCAAAAGACCGGGAAATCAGAAACCCTAGATGGTATGAACTTCATACAAATCTTATACTTGATTGTTTAATGAAAATTTTTTAAATTATCCGCTTTCCTATTCCACATTCTTTACTAGAATTATCAATTTTCTGTTTTTATGTCTTGAAATGCTTTATCATCCCGGTTCGTCTTTATAAAGACAAGAGACGGTTTCTTCTCTGGATGACACCACGGAAGATTTTAGAAAATCATCTCTCTTCTTCGTATAAACTGTTTCTATTTTGATGTTTAGAGAACTTGGCATTGTGTCTAATTTGGCTTCTTCCTCTTTTTCAGACGAACTACTGGCATAAGATTCAGAACTATATCTGATTTCTATGCTAATTTTTCCATCATATGTGCAGTTTCGGCTTCAGTTGAGGAAGATACTCGTCCTTTTCAATTTTTGGTAGGTTGCCAAGCGTCCTATTTTCGGTAGGACGGTCCTACAATTACGATAGATGTCTTACATCCTACATGAAAGTTTAATTGACCTACTTTACATTTGTAAAAGAAAAATTCTTTAAGTTCAAAACTTAATTCAATTTAAAAAATTAAAAGGAGACAATTAATTTCTGAACACACATGGGATTTTGTGAACACAATAAAAATCTTCGTTATACTGTAGTAGTTCCTTGCCCCTGTAAATCGAACTTTTCCTGTTAACATTGAAGTAACATCGGTTATGTATCTTACTCCGTTCAGGAGAAAATTTTTGAATTAAAGTAATGTGACTTCTGGTCCAAAGAGGAATTTCTTATTTTTTATACTCAGGGCTTCCTGTCTCTAAGCTTTCCATATTTGGTATTGACTTTATCTATCTAACACCATTTTCGAGATTAAGGGAGGGCAGACAATTTATCCGCAGACAAGGGATGACAGTGTGCATTTACAATTTTCTCAAATTGTAGTCCAGCAAAACTGCCAAATTTTGAAATTGCTCAAATTGTAGAACTATTGGATATTTCTAATATAAACGTGAACAAACTTTTTAAAGAAATTGTTTAGTAACGAACATTTAAAATGCCTTGTTAACTTATTTGATTGGAAAAAATATATATACGACTATCGATAAATGGAATATTATTATAAAATAACTTTACATAGTTATTATACATCGTTAGCTTTAATTACGAGTAAAAATCTCCATACTTATACTTTAGAAGGCCTTCTTAAATTTACCAAAATGAAATACAACTCAAAATATACAATAACATGGAAACAATGGAAACAACATACAATGGAAAAAATCAACAATGGATTTCGTTTATTTTACGGTATATCGAATGTAGTACCATCCACTTGTATAGAGGATATTTATAGGCAGAAAGCAATTTGGGATATTCAACTTAATATAATTGGATTTTCTATCTTTGGCGTTCGCAGAATTCGTGTTTTATATAACGAGACATTTATTTTTTCTTAAATCAGTGGTTCCCAATTAGTGGTACGCGTACCCCTAGGGGTACGCGAAATTGCGTGAAGGGGTACGCGCGACAATCTAAAATCGGTCGATTTAAAATTTAAATGCATGAGATGAAGCAATCAAAAAATAACACAGGTCTGCAAAAAAAAAAATTNAGGTGATTATAAAAAAATATAAGTTTAAACATAATGAACAAACAATATATATCTGTATATATATGGCGTTATATTCATTTATTGATAAAAATTACCTACATTTTATAGCGTTATATTATTGTTAATTGACACCTAAATTTACTAATAAATCATAATTTTGTTTATTAATATACTGTACTTAATTATCTTATTGTTTTGTTTTTTGTCATTGAGCATCTCAAATATGACAATCCTGTCTATTTGGTGACATTAATTTAGATTATAACGAAGATATTTCTTCAATATCTTCGTTTCCTGGTATTTCTTATGGCGAAACTATTTCTTTACGCGCCTCTTCAGTTCTCTGTTTTCCGCTTTCATCGTGCAGAGATGAATCGATTTCAATGAAGAAGATCGACTTTGGTAGTTGAGGCGCTTCGTGTCGTTTTGGTTTAGATAGTTTCTCAAAATATTTAAGAGATAATTTGTACGAGTGCACTAGCAACTAGAAGTACCAACAATATTATAATGAATGCAATAAATACTTTTAAAATGGCACGTACAACTTTTTTCGTTATGGTCTCCTTTTGTTGCTCATTAAGAAAAAAACAAAACAATAGTAGTTTTATTAATATGCCAAAGCGTACAAAAGTTGTCGCGAGACCCAAGCTATCAGCCACTTTCTGTCAGACAATACTTGACTTTGCAAGGGCACTGACATCTGCTTGCATGCACAATTAAAACTAATTACAATAAAGCTATAGGACCTAATTCTAGTAATTAAGAACAATACAAATAATAATAAGCACTATTATTATTTGTATTGTTCTAATAGTAATAACTACACAACGAATTATATAATTACAAAATTAAGGAGGCAAGACAAAAAAAAAATATCTTGTAAGTGTGTGTTACCTTCACTTTACCTTTTGTTGCATAATCAAAATGAATTACTTTATACAGTTTTGTCACCAAATGAGAGAAGTACATTAGTAACAGGAATTTGTTCGAGGAAACCTTTCAATGCCATAATAGAGAAAGTCAGAGACAGCTTATCTACACCAGAAGAGCTACAAAGACTTCACCAGAAGGGTTCTACATAATATTGAGAGTAGTTTCCAATTGTCATCAAATCCTGTAAGACATACAAATGTTTTAATAAGTGTAGACACCTGGTGAATGAAATGAAAGATAGCATTGATGATTATGTGTTGTTTTATAAACCACAAAGTAAGAAATGTGAAGAATATCTTCTTTTAGTAGAATCTGACTTTGATCTAGCTATTATGAATGATGGTCGGGCTTTTATGTTAGAAAAATATGGAAATGATGCTATGTGTATTGAGGAAACCCATGGTCTTAATGCTTATTATTTTAAATTAACATCACTGATAATAATTGATAATATGCTAAAAGGTTTTCCTCGTGTATGTCATACTTAAGTTCATAAAACGTTCATATCTCTGACATAATATATTATGTCAGAGATACGGTACATTGCCTACTAACTAAAAACAATTTGTGTGCAAGTATCTAGTATACAATACATCATACNCTATCAACTTTTAACCCGTTTCTATACGATCATGAATCCTTCCTCCTAACGCTAAAACTACTTAGCCCACCTCCCCCTACCACTACTCTCTTCATCCATTAACATTTTTATTTATTTATTTATTACCAAGTCCAGCTATAATTGATAGAATTAATGTGAGAAGTCTTCGTTTTAAGGCTATTTTTTAAATAAGAAAAAAAAGAATAGTAAATTTTAAGTTAACTAGGAATTTTACGCTAAATACAAACAAAAATTTAAGTGTAACAAAAAAATTGACAAGATGGAGGTTTTTTGGTATTTTTTTCCTTTTTACCAAGTTGAAATCTGTAAGAAAATGTATAAAAATCCTACGCAGTTTTTTACTTGCAGACCTTACTTGCAATTATTATTATTATCGTGTCAGCGAAGCGGCAATAAAATATTTACTACCATTTTGCACAACATACTTCTGCGAGAGCGGATTTTCGGCAGTCTCAAACATGAATCGTCACCGACTTTTACTCGAAGATGACTCGAGACTGAAGCTGACCAAAAACCAAGCAGATTTTACAAAGTTGCGCGAAGAAAATCGTGCACATTTGTTGTATTAACATTAAATAACCTTATGTTATTTTTATTATTATTAGAATTGTATTTTAAAGGTAATAAATGTACAAAAAAAACTTAGTTTATTTATCACTAGCTGTCTACCNCAAGCAGATTTTACAAAGTTGCGCGAAGAAAATCGTGCACATTTGTTGTATTAACATTAAATAACCTTATGTTATTTTTATTATTATTAGAATTGTATTTTAAAGGTAATAAATGTACAAAAAAAACTTAGTTTATTTATCACTAGCTGTCTACCCACGGCTTCGCCCGCATTATATCGAATTTTCTCGTGGGAGTAAGATATTTTCTCGCAGTAAAATGTAGCCCATGTCTATCTCCAACGTGTAAGCTATTTCTGTGCTATATTTTATTAAAACCTATTCAGTGATTTAGACGTGAAAAGGTAACAGACAGACAGACAGACAGAATTACCTTGGAATTTTTAATATTAGTATGGATTAATATGAATTTCTGCTATAAGAGGTACGCGAATGTCAGCTCTTTCTTGAAGTAGTACGCAGGAAAAACTAATTGGGAACCACTGCACTAGTATAAAAATATTTAAATGATAATATGTAATATAGAAATTTGTAATTGTATTTACTTTTATTTTGCAAATAAAATTATTTATCATATAATCTGATACATTTCTTAATATAAACTGTGGCTGTCTAGAGTTAACAACAAAATAACGTTATGTAGTAAAATTATATTTAAAATTTTTTAATAAATAACTAGTTCGATACTAAATGTTTAATTAATGGATTTTCTAAAATTCTTTTTAACGAAATTTCTGATATTATTATTTATCATAATTTAATAGAAGTACAGTGGGTGATCGGTTAACAAACATAATCCATTTCAAGACTTTGCTCGTTATCCGAATTGTTCGTTAACCGATTATCGATTTACCATAGGTTTGTATGGGAATTTGATTAATTCGTTCCGGAGACTCCAAAAAAAAATATATATATATATATATACTTTTTTTACTACACATGTAATAGTAAAATTACATACATATGCTGTCTTGCATTTTTATTAGTCATGTTTTTTCCGTTTGTGGAGGTTAAACAATCTGTCCAATGTCGATTGCTTTTCTCTTTTCTTCAGGATTTTTCGGAAGTAATTAATAGTATTGTAATTGTAGAGATCCCCAACCCAATGAACCTTATTCTGCTTTAGTTGCCACTTGAATGATTTGACATCCTTCCACTTGTTCAAAAGATCTTCTTTATTTTTCAGACGTGATTTTCATTACTCCATTAGCAGCTTGAGACTTGTTGTTATATCTTATATAGCTAAGATTGAGCCTACCATAGACCTGTTCAAGCCATACTGTCTAGCAATATCAGGCACCTTGTGCTCACTTTCTACCTTGGCTATTATCTCTTACTTGGTTTCTACGGTGAGCGCAGTTCTTGGCACTTTTCTTTTTAGGCTCCAAAATATTATCGGTTTCTTTTTTAAATAAAAAGTTCAGAAAAGCACTTACAAAAATTCAGAGAACAGAAATCAACTAGATTAAAGTGGTGAATAATCTGCCAAGTGTTGAATAATGTTACCTTAGTGTGTCTGTAAAGAAGCAAGAAATCAACTAGGCCACAAAAATTATTTAAATACAACGTCCGGATAAAATTCGAAATTTGGTATTAAAACGTTAACGAATATTTTTTCACCTTTCGTAAATAATCTCCGAAGCAAAAATTAACAAGTAACTGTCAGACAGTCCGGCGAAGACTACAAAAATTATTTGTCAGAAAGGTAAACAAAAAGCCGGAATTACAAGGGTGAGTTTCAAAATTCGGAGGAATTCTATCCGATCGGTATCGAGTTGAGAGTCGATGTTATGTCGAATTGTTACCTGAAGAAAAGGGAAAATCAATTGGTATTCGTTATTTTCGGTCGCTTCTTTTTATTTTTATTCAGTAAAGTGTTCGTTGTCCGATCATAAAAATCTTTCTCAAAAGTGTTCGTTATCCGAANTGTAATAGTAAAATTACATACATATGCTGTCTTGCATTTTTATTAGTCATGTTTTTTCCGTTTGTGGAGGTTAAACAATCTGTCCAATGTCGATTGCTTTTCTCTTTTCTTCAGGATTTTTCGGAAGTAATTAATAGTATTGTAATTGTAGAGATCCCCAACCCAATGAACCTTATTCTGCTTTAGTTGCCACTTGAATGATTTGACATCCTTCCACTTGTTCAAAAGATCTTCTTTATTTTTCAGACGTGATTTTCATTACTCCATTAGCAGCTTGAGACTTGTTGTTATATCTTATATAGCTAAGATTGAGCCTACCATAGACCTGTTCAAGCCATACTGTCTAGCAATATCAGGCACCTTGTGCTCACTTTCTACCTTGGCTATTATCTCTTACTTGGTTTCTACGGTGAGCGCAGTTCTTGGCACTTTTCTTTTTAGGCTCCAAAATATTATCGGTTTCTTTTTTAAATAAAAAGTTCAGAAAAGCACTTACAAAAATTCAGAGAACAGAAATCAACTAGATTAAAGTGGTGAATAATCTGCCAAGTGTTGAATAATGTTACCTTAGTGTGTCTGTAAAGAAGCAAGAAATCAACTAGGCCACAAAAATTATTTAAATACAACGTCCGGATAAAATTCGAAATTTGGTATTAAAACGTTAACGAATATTTTTTCACCTTTCGTAAATAATCTCCGAAGCAAAAATTAACAAGTAACTGTCAGACAGTCCGGCGAAGACTACAAAAATTATTTGTCAGAAAGGTAAACAAAAAGCCGGAATTACAAGGGTGAGTTTCAAAATTCGGAGGAATTCTATCCGATCGGTATCGAGTTGAGAGTCGATGTTATGTCGAATTGTTACCTGAAGAAAAGGGAAAATCAATTGGTATTCGTTATTTTCGGTCGCTTCTTTTTATTTTTATTCAGTAAAGTGTTCGTTGTCCGATCATAAAAATCTTTCTCAAAAGTGTTCGTTATCCGAAGTGTTCGTTAACCGATCACAACTGTATAATTATTTATAAAATTTCTTAATCTTTCGGAAAATTTTTACTAATAATATTTGAACAAATTTTTATAAATACATTTCTAAAGTTATGAATTTTAATAAAGAATCAATTAATTTAATTATCTACATAAGAAAACATAATAATATAATATCAGTGTCTTAAACAGTGTAATATTTCATTGTCTTATATACTTAATGCACTATTTAAAAAATAAAAATAATAATAATCAAAGTAGAGAACTATCTAATTTCATCTAATTCCTTTTCGTTTTCTGCATATTAGTTGCCTTAATTGATAGTGTTATTTTGAATATTATTCTTCGTTGATTATTTTATATTTTCACATTAATCAATAATAATGATAAATATAGTTCAAAGTTCTCTATTATAATAACAAAAAGTTATAACCATATAATTTAGCTTCTAGCATCGAAACTTAAATTTAAAAAATGATAATTCGAATAAATGAAAGCATTTTCCATTGTTGCATTGATATTCAACTGCTTTATTTTCTCTGCGAACAAATTATAAACTTCAATGACACATACGCATTTAAATTATCAGATATTAATGTAAACATGGTGATGTTCTGCATTCTTAAACACAGAATATAAGTAGAAAATAATATATATAAGATATATAATATATTATGTAATTACAGTTTCATTTGATTTTTTAGTTACTTCCAAGTTATTAGATTCAAATCTTTTATAATCGTTTTCACTGCACAGCTTTTTTATTTTAAACTATTATAAAATGATAAACAATTTAATTTTCAGGGTGAGGATAAAACGGGATATTTTTTGATATTGAGATATTCGATGTTAAATTCTGACAGTCCGAAATGCATTTTGGTTATTTCATGTTAATTACTCATATAATCGAATTTTAATGCACACCCCCTTTTGTTTTATTAAATGTACTACATTGATACCTGAGTGTTTGTGCTTATTATAACTGGTGTAATAAGTCCTTATTATCTACACCATATTAGTAGATATTTAATTAATTAAATTAAACCAAGGGCTAAAAGCGATTTGCAATAATTGAGCCGTTCACAGGCAAAATCGACTAACTCCATTTGTAAATCCTTAATATAATCGTCATTATTTTCAAATTTTTCGCCTAACTAATTTTATATTTATTATATATTTACAAATACATAATAGTATATTGTGCAATCTTTATTTAAATTTAAAGGAAATTTTAAAAAAATAATTTATATTATCAACTTTTATTTTCTTGAGCTAATCGATTTGGAAAGTGAGCCGCTCAATCCACGTTGATATGTTTAAAACTTGTTACAGTTAAGTTGATTGGTTAAATCATTACAGTCGCAAACCCAGATGCATTGTAAATAAACCCATCATGCACCCCTTAAGCCCATATTCTGAGATTTCTCAAGCAAATTACATAGCGTTACGAAAAATGCAGGCGTTTAGACCTTCCCCCCATTTTTTTTTAATTGTTTGAATGTTTTTTAGGTCTCGAAATATTTTCAAAATTTTTTTTCTGCGCGAAAAAATTTTATTGCGATTTTAAAAAATTTTTAATAACGCGCGATTCACGCTTTATTGCTTTTTAATTGTTTTTTAATGGGATTATTTTTATCAAATTTAATTAATCGTTCTAAAGTTGTAGTGCACGGATTTTCCTTCGGTAAAGTTATTTAAAGCTAGTTTCTGATGTGAAAAACGACCTCCAATAGTTTTTTTAATTTTTTAAATTAATAGATTTTATTATATATAAGTTTAATTAAGTCGGAAGGTCAAAAATCGCAATAAAACCTTTAATTTTTTAAAGATACAGGTATACCTCGACTTACGTCGTTTCGAGTTACGTCGTTCCCGATTGTACGTCGTTTGTCAAAAAAGTATACGAAAAAATAAAAATCAAGTTTAAGTCATTTTATT
>NW_019387027.1:0-15630 GCF_000671375.1 Centruroides sculpturatus | reverse complement strand
AAATAAAAAATAAAATTTATGCAAATAATATAAATTTATTAAATTTTGCTAAGAGGTAAGTTACAATTATCCTCTCCTCTGATTTATTAATTAACTAAAAATTTTGTTTAATTATTTTGTTTAAGCACATCTTATTATATTAATTGGTTCATTGTATTATTTTTTTATTGATTTTTAAGGTATGGAATCAATCTTCCACTTTTCGAGAATATATTCTACAAAATAAAAAGAGTTGGGTATATTGAAATAGATAAGCTGTTGAAAGTAAAAGTAGTTTAAGTTACTTTTCATCTATATTAAGAAATTTACACCTAAAGTTAAGTGCAATTTAAAAACTACTGTGGCTTTATTATTGTTTTTATCATCGGCAAATATTCTTATCTCTCTACAACAAATATTAAATAATGCTGTCAGGAACTGAAATTCAACAGCAATATAGTTTTTGGAAAAACTAACTTATACCACTTTCACTTTCAACAGTTCAAATATGAAATCCAAAAAATATCTTTTAAGAAGAGCCTTTTAAAGTTTCTCAATATTGTTTATATCATCAACTATTCAATAAATATACAGGGTGGTTCCAAAGTATGGGGACAAACTTCAGGAGTGGATTTGTGGCAAGACAAAGAACAAAAATAATCATATTAACATGTGTATGAAAATGCACTGCTTGTCAGAAGACCTGTTTCATAGTCCTCCTGGTCACTGAATCCCAATCCTCTTGATTTGTGACTATTGCATGTGGTGCTGTTCAGATACAGGCCAAAACCTTCAAAAGAGTGCATCAGTTCATGTTACAACATGTGACTACTTGTATTGAGACTTATGGAGGTCACTTCACAAGTATCTACTGTGATTCTGCCAGAGCTATATATGCCATATTGTTATGCAACATTACATCTTGTTGTTTGCAGTTTGTAATGTCCAGTGATGTCATCTATCTCAGCACCAGTGCAATTCTGGGAATACAAATCTTCAATATGTTGAAATCATTAAAACTTATCAAAATTCTTGTTCAATTCAGTCAACAAAACTCATATGTCATTTAGGAAAAAAAAAAAAATTCAAAAAACTGGATCAGTTGTTGATGCACATATTCCAACATGAGTTCAGTGACAGGATTATTTTGAAAAATGCAGTTTTTAATTGGCCACAACAATATTGTGATTTAACTCCATTGAATTACTTTTAATGGGGTTACATTAAATCTCTTGTTTCTTCCAACAAGACACAAACTATTGACAACCTTAAAATGAATATCATTTGTGTTATTGGCAAGATACAGACTGATTTATGTGCTAGAGTCGTTGAATATTAGATTAATCATATTCACTCTGTCAAATGCCATCATGGAGCCATTTAAATGATATTGTTTTTCATGTGTAATGCCACTAAATATGTTAGAAAATAAAACATTAGCTTTGTACTTTTCATTTTATTTCAATTCAAAATTCTATCACTCTTATTGAAACCATATATATATATATATATGTATATGAATTGAAAATATATAATTGAAACCATATATATATGGTTTCAATTATATATTTTCAATTCAAATATGTATATATATATTATATAAAATGAAAGTTATGTTCAATTTATGAAATGTAGCATTTAATATGCTGTATTTACTCGAATATAAGATAATCTCGCATATAGGACAAGGTGTGACTTTAAAGATCAAAATAAAGAAAATTAGATTTATTAACAACAGAGTTGTGCTGGTCATCATTGGAAGTTCTTATGTAGTTAATTGGGGTCTCCTTCCCCTAAAGTTTCCATATCTGGTCTCAAATTCCAACCATCTTATTCTGTTCTCAAGATTAAAGAAAAACAGCCGGACGAATGGATGACAGTGGGAATTTATAGGTCTACAATTATTTCAAATTACAGCCTAAAAATATATAATAAATCGATTTATTTCACTTACGTATCGATCAATCTTCCAGCGAAACCACCATTCCTTTATAGAATCATCTGTTGTGACAAAGAGTGCCTTCCACGGTCGAGTAACAAATATTTTTTCAAAGAAAACCTATAAAATAAAAATTACAATAATTTTTAAAACTGCAATGATTTATATTGTAGTTTTGCAATTTTTATTGTAAACTTACCTCCGACATATATAATACAGTTACAATGCTAAATAGAGCTACAAACTTCAAAACTATATATAAATACTGCAAAGGGTTAACTGAAACAAAAAATTGGCAAATTTATTACTATAATCTCTACTCTACAAAATTAAAAAAAAAAAAAAAATGTATATACCTTCTGCAGAAGTACTAGTCACGTGTGGTATTGTTGCCATTGTAACATAAATTATTAGAAACCAAAATGATACTAATGGAACAAAGTAATAAAATTGGTATGGCCTGTTCATGCACAGGCAGAGTGTTACTACAAGGAGATTTAGACGAAAAAGAACCTTAAAATAAATGCATGAAATATTTGTTCTATCAAAAAGTTTTAATACATATTTAGCAAATTAAAATAAGCATATCTACCTGCCAAAATCTTATAAGGCCATAATCACCTGTATGCCAAAAATATGTGAAATGACCATAACCAGTGAGAAATAAATATGAAGTAACCAACACTCGAACATGCATATATATTGGTAAAACCTATAAATAAAAATTGAAATATTTTTTATTATTATTAATAAAAATATTTAAGCTTTATTGTTGCTGGAATAATTTAAATTAAAATAACTGACAACCGTTTATGCAAATACAATCCATGTCCAAAAAGTTCTCGGACTGACACTATTCACATTAGCAATAATGTTTGTGACAGGATACACAATCATTTAGGAATTAAGTTATAAATTTTTATATTGTATTAATTTGGCTAATTGATTCTGAAAAGTTGTAGCCAAACATCATATAGTTTAGTCAAATTGAGAAGGTATAAAATATTACACATTTAATGTTTGTTTCTTGGCAAAATTAGGCAACAAAATTTGTACCCAAATACAACAATTTGTTACCATTTGGGGCTAAAGAACTAGAAGTAACTTAATTCCTACATTATTGCTAATGATCACATTCAAATAATTTACTCCAACAGTGATACACTGTTGCTGACATCCTGTAAGATTGTTGAAAAATCTTTGTGAAGCATTTCCAGTAATGCTTCACAAAGTTTCTTCACAAACTTCAATAGCCAGAATTTTCTTTTGGGGCTCATTCCAAAAAGTTTATTTGGTGGTGGCCTGAAGACAAAGGGGTTAACATCTTGGTCTTCAGTCCATCATTTTGCTGCTGATAGCAGGTTTCTACTGAAATTCAGAAGGAGCTTTAGCCTCATAAGCTTCCTCCCTACTTTTGTAGGCTACAAAGGCAGGGAGGAAGATTATGAAGCTGCACACTGCCTGAATAACTTGAATGTCAGCATGGCAATAGTTTGCAATGCTTTTGAAAAGTATTAATATAATGTGTTTTTCTATATTATCATTATCATTCTAAAGATAACTGTTAAAATGATAATTTAAAATTTATTTTGGAGAATTCTAATCACCTGACTAGCACCAGTCATATGATAAATTAATATAACTAGTTGCATCCAGCCTTTCCATTCATCCGTCTGATCTCTATGTAATACTTTTGTCTGTAAAAAAAATGAACACTTATGATTACAGGGTCTTTCCAATTTTTGGTGCAAGATGATTTAATAATTATAAAATTACAAAGATTAAAAATTAATATTCATTGATCTCATAAAAAAATGTTTTTAAACAAAATAAAACTTCTAAATTAATTTTTAACACAGTAGTAGTTTACTAATTTGAGACTTAATAATCCAGAATATCCAGTAATCTGACACTTTCTGAATAGTAGTTAACAATCTGTCAATATTCTACAAATTGGAATTCTTTTTAGACATGTGGCATGCTAAAGACCCTGAACTGAAAATTGAAGTGAAGATGGATGTGGCTAGACATGTCAGATGATCAACTTCAGAATCAAGTGCAGCATGATTGAGAACAATGATTTATTTTTTACAGCGCTTTGTTATGAAGAGTCAGACGCTTTCTGCCATGCTTTCCTGTGCCTAATACATGTTTATGTTGCAATTGCTAAACTAACTGGTGCAAATATCTAGACTAAATTCTATAAATAAAAAATCACCCTACTCATATACTAATCAAGGCAACTAGGAAAGAAATCCAAGTAAGGCTTATCAAATAAACTGAGGTAACATTTCGTCAGAATTTCATCAAAATGATGTTTTCAGCAAAACAAATGACCAAAAAGAACATGATCTAAGGAAAAATTGATGGTTACACTTGAGTCTATAAAGGCCCTCCTTTATTAATTCCAAATAAATAGATATAGGTGAAAAAAAGCCCAACAGAACCTCGACAAAACTACCCAAGATTATAGACATGGACCGTGATAGCAAGGTATGCAGTATACTGAAAACTTTGTTACTTCAAAAATAGTAGAATTTCTACACCGGAGAAATGTAAAATGCACATACCTATAAGCCTTTTACCGGTGTGTATATTTTGGTTCAGAGACGCACACCGGTAAAAGGCTTATAGGTACATGCATCTTTGTTACTTCATTTGATAATCCTTGTGTAGTACTCTAGGCCACCAAATTATGGCAGCATTGGCAATTTTTGGTCAAACAACCATAGTATAAACCCAAAGTAGGATATGAAGTTGCAAACCCAAAGATTTATTAGGAATATTTCTATACAACTAGAAGATAAGTCTGGCTTTTCTTAGCACCACTTCCAACTACAAAATCCATGAATGGCTACAGTTAAACAATACCTAAAAATGCTTAACTGAAGAATAAAATTGTGAAAAGGGACTCTTAAAAGTCCCTCCTGCAAGTAAAAAGAATAACAACAATTTCATCAGGACTAATGTTCAAGCTATAATGCCTTGAACTAGCTCTACAAATGAGACAAATCCTTTCAAAGAAGGTCCACCAGAGTGCTGGAAAATTTCCCAACACAGAGCAGAACAATATTATTTACATGATGCATGAGATAGGTTGCCACTACTCAGGCTCAGAACTATTATCAGTATTAAGATCTCTAAGACCATCCACGATAAGCCACCACAGCAAGAGTTAAAAATCATCACCTTGAAGGCAGCCTTGCACAACAGATTCTCTTAAGGAAATTCCAAAAAGAGAGCTCACTATACTGCAATGACCAAACATAATGTCAGTCAAGTAAAAAAAATTTACAAAACATTTTAAATATTGTATTTTTAATTGTTTTTAGATTGTCACTGGAGAACTGTTAGATTTTTGCATGTTTATGCAGGGGCATAGCCTGTAAAGAAAGGTTATCTCTGCAGTGAAAGACTGTCGTTCCTGGTGATTGGACATGGGAAGAGTGAAGACATTTTAGTCTTTCTACATATTTTTACTAATGTGTAGATCCGTCAGCCAATTTTTTTAAATATTAAATCATATTAACTGGCTGCTAAGCCAAATGCTAGATAGGCACAATAGATATGACAAAGAATAGGAGCCAAAATATCAGCTCCAAACTATAGGTGAGCTAGAATATAATCATCAAACCCATAGATAAATAATTTAATTGCACATTTCATATTAAAAGTGGAAATCATCATTATAGCCAAAGTCCACGATTTCCTAATGAGTCTAAATAAGGGCTTAATAAACACCAAAAATTCACTAGAATCATCAGTTCTAGAGCCTGGAACATGCAACTCAAGTAAACAAAAGTTAGTTTCCCAAGCAGAAGTGAAGGACTTGTGACTGGAAAAAATCAAAAAAGTTTAGAGCAGAATTCCTTAACTAAAATCTTCATAAGGCTGAAATTGCTAAAAACATTACAAATAATTGAGCAGTTCCACCATGAAAATTTTTTTTCCTTCTTAGAACTTTTTTGTACTGAATGAGAGCTTTACAATAAACCTCCCACTCATCAATACATTTAGCTTGATTGACCTTCCAAGTATAGGACCCCAGAGAGCTAAACTCCTTGTCCCACTAATGAATCAAACAATGAGTGAGCAAAAGTGATCTATTTTGGAAGACAACCACTCTTTGCATAATAAATCTTTCCTGGGTTACAAAAAAACCCACCCTTTTTAAGCCAAATAAGAATAAATATAAAACACATCATCAATCTGCTTCTTTAATCATAACAAGCCAAAATGAGATCTAAAATTTCTTCATTCCTGGAAGTTTCATATGTAGGCTTGATGCCTTGATTCAAAATAACAGGTCAGCATGTATCAAGATATCTGAAGAAAATTTTCTCTGGAATTATTTTCTTTCATTCCAGATGCTGCTGTGTGCATTTTCACCATAGCCAATTAGGAGAGAAAGATGACTGGTGGAAAAACTCCAAGAATGTGACAGGCAGGTTATAAATTGTAAGGAAGATAAACAAGAAAACTAAAATCTCGTTGACACTGTCTCCTACAACCAATAAATATATGGCAACCAGATCTAGTGACCAGAAATCTATGTTAAAAAAAAATATCTGAATCCATTTACAGACAAAAGTGCAAGTTTTACAATCCTTAACAGACAGAAGATAGGAGAGTATGTAAATTATATAAACCCTAACTTGACCCCTGAATATCCAGGGTTCCTATATTACAGCTGTATCAATATCCTTCGCAACTAAGCACTGCAAAAGCTGCCATACAGAATTGGAGATTAATTTGGATAAATTTAATCATAATGAAGTTTTACTTCTACAAAGAGCTCACACTGTATGCCAGTAGCAGCAAAGTTTCAAAAGCTACTGTTATGAGTCAGCAGCAGAAGTCTCCAACTCATCCTTACATGTAACACAAGTTAAGTAAGTATTATCTATGTAAGATTTTGAATTAAAAGAAATACTGGTTAACACTTGCAGTGTTCCAATGCAGATGCAAGGCTAAATACAACAGAATATTTAGCCTTGCTAAGAAAATTGTTTGTGACATCAATTATACCAACTAGTTACCTTCCAGTCATTGACACACTAGTGGAGGACTTTCACCTTGGCATGGTGAGTGCCCTCTTACATGAACCCAGCAAATGAGGAAGACCTCGAGACACCGCAGCACACATCATGAAGCCTCCATTATGAAGTGGAGACACAATAGATGGGAATGCTTGTACAAAATTGTACTGTAATGTCCAGATCACATATAACATATAAAATTCTGCAAAAATAAAAAACTGCTGGCAGTCAGTACGTGTGATAATCTGGCATTATTATGGTTCCATAGTGTCCCAGATTAACAAACTTCTACTGTAAAACCAAAATCTATTAAAATTAATGAAAATACTTTGGCATTAACACTTACATATTGGCTATCTTCAGTAAAAAATAAGCCAAGAGCAAATACGTATGCAAATGGCAAGAAGAAATTAAGGTGTGTATAATATTTATTTTCTTTCATAAAAAAATTTGTCCTGAAATTTATAACATATATAAAAGATTATTTTATTATAAATTTATTTTTATTAAAATTAATATTTAAATATAAAAAAAATAATTATCTTAAAATTCTTGTTTTACTTTAAATGCATAGTTACTTTTATATTTTGATGTAATATTTAGATCTTATTTATATAACTTGATAACATTTTTTTTAACATAATGAAATAAATCACTAAACATATTATATAAAACACTCTTCTCTTAATAAAACAGCAAAATAATTAAACTACAACACAAACTTAAATGAAATATTAAGAGAATCTAATTTACTTTTTCCAATCAGCATCATATTAATACAATCAACAAAATATATAACAGAACAGATCAAAATGGCATTATTATTATTTAAATTTTGCTTTCTCTACAATAAAAAAATCAATAAATACTGAACCAGAAATAAGTTATATATATGTAATCTTATGCAAATATAATTAATTCTATAGAGCTTTTTCAGCAAAGAATCCTTAAAAGTCCCCCCCCCTTTTTTTGTTTACTATCTTAATAAGCATGAATTATTTTCTATAAAACTTTCAATGTTTATTTTTAAAAAAAATCCATTGAAAAGTCCAATTCCTAATTTGCCAAAACTCAAAAAAAAAATAAAGTTTTTTCAAAAAATTAAAAATTTATTTTGCTTGAAACCATAATGGTTAGGATGGTAGTACATAAATACAATTTATTGTGGAACTTTTAATTCACTACAATGACTTAGGATAAATTATACAGTATATTAAAAATGTACTGTTGAATGTAAAAACTGAAAAATACATACATCATCTAATATAAAAAGTAATTTGAAATTTAGGACAGTAATTTGAAATTTGTGTATTTGCTACACAAATTTAAAAAAGTGCTGAATTAGTATATGTATATATAATAAAAAAGATTAGGAATAAAATCAAAAATTTCTGTAAGCTGAACAATTTTATTGCCAATTATATTATAAAAGCTTGTATGTTACTTGAAAGTTGCAAATTATACATGTATATATCTAGGCAAAGTGGCTTGGAATCCAGATAGCATTCTGATGTCATGGTAGCTTGGGTTCAGAAAGCAAATTCAAATTCTAAGTTAATATTTTCATGTAGATATTTATATATTAATTCAAATATAATCTTATTGCCAGTCTACAGATACTGTTCCCAGACTAGTAGATATTGCCCAGATTAAAAATTGCAAATGTACGCATTGTTCCATTGTTCTTTTTGATATTACTATTAAAATACAGCTATTTCTGGGCATTAAATTGTCCTAATAAATAAATCTAAACGAAAGTAAATGTATTAATATATTTTTTATAATAATATAACACTATCATGATTTAAATAAACATACAGTTTATCTTTTCCTCATCATAAAATGCCAATGTTGTCGTTTTCAATCAAACTACAGATTTATATCATCATATTCTTGATTCATTAGACTGATATTAATCCAAAAAAATCTGATATCATATCCCAGTATCTGAACTGCATTTTTGAATTTTGTTAAGTTAACAAACTACTTTTCAGAAACCAACCTGAGAAAACCTTCAATCTTTTAACGCCAGTGTACTTTCAAGCCAAAAAAAGTTGCAATAGGTTGAAGCTCCTGAATATGAGCTTCAACCTATTGCAACTATTGGTTTCAAATAAATGCACAAGGAATTCAAATGTTATGTGCATTTTCAAAACTTTGTTCTATTTTTCATTTTCATAAAAGCATCCTTAACTATTATGCATATGAATTTTTTTCAAATTGAAGTAATTCTTTTTTCCTTTTCTTTTCAAATTCCTCAAGTGCTTATATGAAACTGAAAGTTGCAGTTAGGGTGAAGCCCTAAAGATGAGTTTGACAGACTCAAAAGTACTTGATCATTATAGAAAAGGAAAGATTTTTCTCATGTTAGTTTCCAAAATGTAGTTTTTACTTTAACTTATAAAGTTCATTTGAAGACTGATTAAAATTTGTGTTTGAATTCCTGCTATAACATATGATGTTCTGTATCCATTAAGGAGTAAAGACTACCAAGTATTACAATTTTATTCAAAGTGCATTTGTAAAAAATTTAAAAGTAGGGGGAATTCCTACTGCCTATTTTCATTTGTTTTGGTGGAATTGTGTTTGTTCTCTACTATGGTTCTGGTTTTTTATAACATAATTTCAGTGCAATTTTACAAGCCTCTTAACAGTTCAATACAGTAGGTTTACTATTTGATTTGTTTATTTTCATTTTTGTGTTTTTATATAGTAATATTCTATTATAAAATACATACATTTCCTAATAAAACAAACTTATTTATTCCATTACTGCTTACAAACAACTTTTACTGGCATCATAAAGTATTCATTATTAAGATAGAGTTTGTTGTTTAGTATCATGCTAAAATCACAGGATATGTTTTGCAGTGTTTTAATATCATTTGGAAAGACTAGAAAAAGTTAAAATTTTTGCCACAAGAAATAATGAAAAATTAACTCTACAGTTTTTTCAAAAATTTCCCTTAAAAATTAATTAAACTAAAGAATAATAATAATAAAGGCATGAGATAATATATTTAAAAAAAATGAAAAATAGCTAACATGTTGAAAATATAATTTGTCTCACCTGTCACATAAGTAGAAATATGCCATAATAATACCTAATTTTCCAAGAGAAGTGAATAATTCATACCAAGAACCATTATCTGCTCCTCTAATCCTTTCACCTATTAATAATTAATTATTAAATCATAAATAAGTAATATAATAAACAATTTAAGATATGGAAATCTGTTACCTTGATTGCAATTTTCTAATAAGCTATACTGTCTAATTCTTCTTGTTTTCCATTTTTTATGTATCATCATAGCAAGACCAAGTAAGAAGCTATAAAACTTTCAAGTTTAAGTTGATAATTTCCAACTAATAATTTTGGTTTATTTAAAATTAACATACATACCAAACACCAAGAATCGAAAATGTAACAATTTGAAGAACAGTGACAGGTTCAGCACTACTACAACATGTTCCGTCATTGTAATTCATATGATCATTACAATACATATTAAGTAAAATCTGAACAGCCTGAAATAAATTTCATAGAATTATTAAAATGAAAACTTTATTAATAGGATAACACATTATGTGCAAAAATTTCACAGAAAAACAAACCATATAAGGAAGATAATATAATGTATCTTTATACAATAATACAAGCATAGAATAGTCTTGAAATAAAGGTAGTCTTAAAACGACATAGTCAAATTAGCATTTTTCAGAATCCACGCAACATGTTATAAGTACTGAACTAAAATTCTTATGTTGAAATTCAAAATTCTTTGAATATTTTCACTCAAATTCATCATATTTACAGTTATGTTAATGATTATATAAAAAAAAAGTTACAAATTGTAAAAGCAAAATTCTTAATGTATCATGCCTTATTAAAATACTGTATTTCAAAATATTGGAAAAAGAGCAGATAAATAATAAAAAAAATCACTAATTCCTTTCAGAATACCAACTCTTATCATACTTAAGAAGCATGAGACTTTTATTAAAGTTTAAGTGATTGCCACATTATAATGATTATAATGTTTTCTGGAACAATTTACTTCCTTTTATCTTATCATAATCACCATCTACACAGATTTGAACATTTTATAGCATAACAACTGACTTGAACATGAAAACTTTAAAAATATTCTAAACATGGAAACTTTAAAATATTTAAAATTTAAGAAAAATTGTTTAAACAACAAAGGCATGTTAATTTGAAAAAAAAAAATTATTATTTTTGAATAGTTATTGTGATCTGATGAAAGAACTTATATGTTTTTTTCAGGTTAATTTTTTGTCGTCTCACTGAATATCAAAATCTATAATATCAAAATCTTTAGTACCATATACAGACACTTTCTAAATGTAACATTTTTGATCTCATTGTAATTTTGATCATCACACAACCATATATGATGATTAACTTAGATTTCATCTTACTTACATAGTTAAGTGCAACTTGTCCCATATGTAAACCATCTTCTTGATCTTGATTGTAACCTTGAGAAACAAGACGTGAAGAACTCCAAACGAAAACACTACTATATTTTCTGTTAAAAAAATATATTAAATAATTAATATATTTAATATTTGATTTTTAAAATTATAAATTATAAATAATTTATAATTTTAAAAATCAAATATTTACTTACAGAATATCCATGGCAGCTTTGTTATAGAAATCTATTTGTTCGTTAGTTATCATGCTTCGAAAAGGATGAAGTTTTTCTGGAACTACAGGATCTTGAAGAACCCATAATATTTTTGTTGTTGATTTTAATTCATTCATTAATGGAACTAATTTTGTAAGATTTGATTTAAAGTCTTCTAATGCTTCCATGCTTGCATTACTTGTTCGTATACTCCAGGTGGCACTGCCCGTTACAACAACTGTTGGTCTTTTTCTAGGTTCCATTTCCACCCATTTACTATAAACTTCGTGCATAGAATGATTCATCATTGGATGCCATAAAAACTCCTATTTCAAAAAAATATAACATGGTAAAACTTCTTATCATGATTTACATTTTGTTAAAAACAAAAACAACTTACGGTATCAAGTTTTAAATCACTATCACTAAATTTCAAATCTTTATGAACTGGAGTATCTTTTGAATCAGTTTTAGAGTCTATACGATGAACAAATGCCCTGAATAACTGTCTAATTCTAGAATCTCCTATAAAAACAATATGGTTCTTTCCTCCCCAGTAATCAATATATCGCATACACATTCTAGAATCTCTGTAAGAAAAATAAAATTTTTATTCAAACATATACAATTATTGTATAGATCTTTATAGATAAATACAAAAAAAAATAACATTCAGAGCATCTTTAATGTTAATTAACAAAAAACAGTTAATTTGTAGTTTACATCAATTTAAAATCACAGACTTTTGTATCATGCTTTATTGCCTGCAGACGGCTATATTTAGTCAAAAATGTTGTCAGCAAAAAAAAAAATTGGCAAAGCAGCCAAGGAGGCTAATTCCCTAACTTTTCGACAAATTCCATAACTTTTCATGACTTTTTCCAGGTGAGTAGGAACCCTGAATATATATTAAAAATTTCATATAATACAAAAACATATCATTGGAAAATGTTAAATTCAACTACAAAGTTAACTGATACATTGCAGAGAAATTATAAAACTTCTGTGGTTGACTACATTATAATATAGCTGCATATAAGATAATATAAAGCAAAAATAATAGATATTGAAGAGCATGACATAAGCAACCACTGTATTAACAAAATTAAGGAATACAGTCGCCCCCTATAACACTGTTGATTATTCCATTTTATATGAATTTCATGTTATACGAGTCACTTAGATTTTACAAACACATGTGCCGGGCTGTGAATGGCTCATGTATTTGTAAAATCTAAGTGACTCGTACAACATAAAATTCATATAAAATGGAATAATCAACAGTGTTATAGGGGGGTCAACTGTAAATAAACAATAATCAATAAGCAATCATCATCACTATAACCTGATATATTATAAAACTAAAAGCCAACCAATAATCAATAGATATAAATATTCAGGATATCCAAAGAATATAGATAATATGTCAATTGCATCAGTTGGCTTTAAAAACTAGATACAAAAACCAAACTAAATCCTTAGAGATTTGGATAGGTAATTTTTTAGTGTTTATTACTAGAGCAGATTTATCTTATTATATTTCTCACTTTGTACTGTAAATTATTTCTGCAGCAAGTGCATTCACTTCCTTCCTTTTTTTATATCAATTTTGTGTTCTTTATTTTATTGTAAAAAAGCCCCACATGTACTTTCTATGTACCATTTCCAGACATTGTATTCTTAAGCTATACTGGAATTTTATATATTCCATTCTTTGATTCTAGTTTGAACCATTCTGTCAGTTTGATTATAATTAGTCTAAAGTTAAAGTCATTGGAAGATAGGGTTAAAAGATCTGAAAAAAGTTTTATCTAAATAAAGTGTTTTAATTATATGCATTGTATTTATTAGCACAAAGTTGCTGTTGAGAACAAATCACACAGGAAACACTTCTTTTTAATGGAAAAAGGGGGTTTTTTCAATAATTTGGAAGGATATAAATTTCAGGCTTAACACCCCTCTTCAGTCCTATTTTTTTTGTATGTGTATGTTAAATATATTTAATATATTCCGTAATTTCTTATATAGTCTCTATCAAGCATGATGGAAACTAAGTACAGTCCCATCCAAACACTTTTCAAGTTTACAAGAAAGAAATATTGGCTTTCCTGCAGCAGTTGTGATTTGCATGCATTAAGTGCATCAAGCACTAAATGCTTTGGATCTTTGCTCAGTAGTGTGTTAGTAAACTTTTTTATTGTGGAAAAATCCACAGTGAATCACTTCCACTTTCAAAAAGAATTACAAACTTTAAAGGCGATAGCATTGGGCCTTCAGATATTCACCAGAACTATTAAAGAATTTGTTGAGGAATATGGAATAGAAACTGTCCAAACCATCTAAGAAAGTTCATTTGCTGAAATTATCAAAGAGGCCTTTGTAACTGATCTACACTCCACCAGACTGTAAAGGAAGCATTTTGAGGGTCAGAACATTAAATTGAGAATTATTTGGATCTCTGCCATTTTTGACATAAGGAAAATAGAGTCCCAACAACTCAGGAAGAATGTATAAAATTCTGGTTATCAAAAATAAGGAGGTGTCAAAAGTTTGTTTACAGGAACATAGTGTGCACTTGCTAAATTGGTTGAATATTGGAAGAATCTGATAAAAGATTGCATTAGCTGAGGAGTACTTCACAAATAAATCAGCCTTATCAAACTAGAATGATGCCAAAATTATTTTGCTGCATCCCTGTCAAAATTGCAAAGATGTTGTTCATAGCCAAGATAGATGGACCTTTTATTAAACAAGAAAAAAATGTTACTGACTTGAAATCTTAGGTACGGCTAATTAAATCACCTGAGCAAAGATGGGGATTTCAGGGAGTAAAATTTTGACTACGCTGGAAATGTGATAATGCTCTTGTGATGAACAGATGATTTAGAAAGCATATATATATATATATGCCACCTGTTTTATTTTGATTTATTTTTTGGATAAAATAAATATTACATATGCTTAACTTTACACACAGACAGGTTGGTCAAACTATCTGGTATGATAAAAGAAACTTTGAAATGCAATTCTTACTTTTTGTTTTTTGATCCATGTGATGAAAGGACTAATGCCTTCATTCAAGTCTTGTTGCAAAGTTTGTTAAGTTATGTTTGATATGCTTAAGGTGTAATAAGTTGGTTAAATTTTTTTAGTATGATAAAGCTGTCATGTTTTAAGAAATAACTCTAAAATACAATTCTTATTCTTATGTTTTTTCCATGTAACAAACGATCTAATGCCTTCATTTGAATTTTTTGTCATGTTTGTTCATCAAATTCAAAGAACTTTTTTTAATTTTAAAGTGTTTTAAAGAAGGCTGTTTTTATCATGACATTTGATTGGTCTAAAGATGGAACATAACTATTACAGAAAAATTTAACCAAGTAAAAAACTTTCCTAGACTTCTGTGTTATGAGCAACTAATTTTATTTTTGAACTATTAAGTGGATTCATTTAACAAGGACTTGTGTTTCTATTTTCTAATCACTATTTTGTTAAGTAATGAAGTTAAAATTAAAACTTTAAGTTGTTTAAGGTGCAAGAGATACATGAAGTAATTGATATACTTTAAACTTCAAATAATATATTACTTATAAATTAAATATATATTTAAAAACATAAATCATTATAACATATATTCATTTCTACTTACACATTACTATACGTGTGCATCATGCATCCATATGGCTGCCATACACGATAACCTTGAAATCTACCATCGCTGAGTAGCCATTTACAAGAATCAATTCCTGAAATAATAAAATGGGTAATAAAATCATAAATCTATCAAAACAGAGTAAAAAGAAGAGAAAAAAATAAGAAGTTATGTGATAAAAGGTTAAACTTGCATAATGAATTATTTCAAAAAGAAAAAATATACAATAAATAGGAATCCGGTCATAAAATGATATAAAAATACTTTAAAAATATTTAATACTGAATATGTAAGTACAAAGCAATCATTGTCTTATTTTATGTGAGTAAGTAATGTATCCTAAATAATAATAATTTATTTATA